>NW_022281112.1:6190-13238 GCF_004355925.1 Anarrhichthys ocellatus | reverse complement strand
CACACACTGAGTACTACACACACACTGAGTACTACACACACACTGAGAGTACTACACACACACTGTAAGTACTACACACACACTGAGTACTACACACACTGTGAGTACTACACACACTGTGAGTACTACACACTGAGTACTACACACACACAGAGTACTACACACACTGTGAATACTTCACACACTGAATACTACACACACCGAGTAAGTACTTCACACTGACTAAGTACTTCACACACTGAGTACCACACACACTGAGTACTACACACAGAACTACACTGAGTACTGCACACACTGTGAGTACTACACACAGAACTACACTGAGTACTACAGTCTCTGCTCTGATGTTCTCCTGTTGGTCTCCAGACTTCGTGTTGTGGATGGACTCCTCTGGTCGGGTTCTACCGATCAGAACCGGAGCCGGTCTGGTTCCTCCGTCCTGCGTTGCCGTGGCGACGTCCAAGTCAGCCGATGAAGCGGTTACCGTGGTGACTGCAGAGTTCCAGAAGTTCTCTCCGTTCGCGGTGCTGGAGGGGGAGGAGCTATGCCAGGTGGGCGGAGCCATAGAGACCAGGTCGTACCTGCCTCATCACACCACGAGGCCCATGGGGACCAACGGAGGCCCCTACGGGTCCTACTACGTCCCTACAGCCGAGTACTACTCCAGTCTGGTTAAGGACCAGTCTCTGGAGAGCCAGGACAGCTCCACCCTCAGCAGCCCCCCCTCTGACGGGGTCCAGGGACCAGCAGGGTCCACGGCCCCCGACTCACTCTTCCAGTTCTCCATCGGGAAGATCCTGGAGGACGAGGGGGTGACGTACTCCGAGGGGGCCGAGAGAGGACCCTCATCGCCTCGGCTCCACCCCCCCGACACAGACAACCCCCCAACAGACCAGAGACAGATCAGGAGGTCAGTCCAGCTCAGCGGTAAACCTGACGAAACCTGGACCGGGGTCCTGATGTGTAACACGGTTCTGTGTCTCTACAGGGTCATCATGTCCGTCAACGATAAGTGGCACTACTGCCACAACTCTGAGGTTCTGGTCGGTTCTCGGGCCATGAGGGACCGACACCTGAGGCTGCTGGGATACGTCATCCTGCAGGTCAGTCCACACCGAGTCCTCCTAAATCCTGTTTACAGTCATACGTAACAACGCTAAAGCCATCACATAGACAGCCTCACAGCTCGGCTAACCGTCTTTGTGCTAAGCTACGCTCTCTGTGCTGCAGTGTGTTGACCAGCTGGTGATGTAACTTTTCTTGACCCCTCTCAGTTGCCGTACCACGAGCTGGAGAAGCTGAACGGCATCGAGGAGGTGAAGCAGTACCTGAACAAGAAGCTGCTGGACGTCCCGCTATGACTGTGTGTGTGCGTGCGCGTGTGTGTGTGTGTGTGTGTTTAACCCTCTGATGAATAACTGATATTTCATCAATGAGTCATAAAACTGAATCTGTTGGTCGATGATTTAATGAACCAGTGAATCGTCTTTAATGTGCAGCTCAACTCCAACTCCCATCATGCTTTGCAGCTTTTTAAAGGACCATCCAGCTGCTTTGACCGTTTTACAAATCATCAGTTTTCAGATTGAAACCTTGAGTTTAGAAGAGAAGAAGAAGTTCATGCGACTCTCCGTGTTCTTCTCCACGATGTTTCATTTTGACAGAATATGACGTTAATGTACAAACATCTTTCTTTGTTTCGGGTGTGGGGGGGGGTCCCTTTTTATAGAGTTTGGTAACGATGAAGATGAAGATGCATGTGCTGGACTCTGGTTTTCGGGGTGTTTTATTAATCCAGAAGATGAAGCTGGGAGGGCGGGTACCGTGGTAACAGGGTGAGCGTGCCAAAGGTCTGTGTGTGTGTGGGGGGGGGGGGGTCAGAGGTCAGATTATTTATTAGTGTTTGAGGTTAAAGAAGCTTGTTTATATTCTATAAATCTATTCATTCAAATGTCTATAAAACATGTGTCGTGTTTGTTTTAACTCCTCGTTGTCCTGTGATGTCACACCTGTGATGATGTCACGGGGTGTTTGGGTACACAATCAAAGCAAACAGAAGTGAGAAAAAGTGCATTTATTTGTTAATAATTTTCTCAGGCAGGCAGCTGATTGGAGGCTGAACACTGGCTCCGCCCCTCAGCGTAACAAACCGGTAACCAATAGGCTCCGCCCCCGCTCCAAAAAAAACATAAAAACGAACTCCTCCCGACGGAAATGTCCATCAGATAAAAACCAACAAACACGGGTAACAAAACACTCGATCAGACCACGCCCTTCAGAGGGCGGGGCCAGCGCGTGATGTCAACCGTTCTCATTGGTCTGCCCGGATGATTGGCATGTGAGGAGGCGTGGCCTGCACAGCCTGTCCTCTCCAATGAGGGGAAGGGGGGGCAGACCTAATCTGAGTCCGAGTCACTGGAGTCCTCAGAGGAGCTCTGATCTTCATCGTCATCGTTCTGAGGAACAACAGTCTTATTAGATAGTTGCCATGGTGATTCTGGGTAGAGTCATGTTTACCTTTGGCAGTAATAATGTATATGATTGATTGTAATGACAAAAACTGACAAAATGATTGAAGTGATCTCTGATTTTTACATTATTGGAATCCAGGAATATGAACCTTAATTGAACCCTCTGAGATACTAGAACCCAGTAATTAACCATTAATTTGGGTCAAATGAGGGAATGTGTTTGTTTTCACCTCATCATCGTCGCTGTCTGTGCTTCCTGACGTCTCGTCGTCTTCATCAGAGTCAGAGGAGTCGCTCTTCCCCGTCGAGTCGGACATGTCCTGCTGGAAGACAGAAAGGTGCAGCTTTACAGCAGTGTTGTCGTGTAGCATTGTAGAGTGTAGCGTGTTGTCGTGTAGCGTTGTAGAGTGTAGCGTGTTGTCGTGTAGCGTTGTAGAGTGAAGCGTGTCCTGTAGCATTGTAGCCGCGTAGCGTTGTAGAGTAGCGTGTTGTCGCGTAGCATTGTAGAGTGTAGCGTGTTGTCGTGTAGCATTGTAGAGTGTAGCGTGTTGTCCTGTAGCATTGTAGAGTGTAATCGTGTAGCATTGTAGAGTGTAGCGCGTTGTCCTGTAGCATTGTAGCTGCGTAGCGTGTTGCTGTGTAGCGTGTTGTCGCGTAGCGTGTAGTGTGTTACCTTGGCTCGGTACGCCATGGCCCTCTTGGCGACCCCAACTGTTTGCGTCGTGGCTCTTGAACTGGCAGCCTTCCCCTTAGCCGTCACACGGACTTTAGCTCCTGGACTGTTGCGAACTTTAGCAGTGCTGCGACGCTTCTGATGGAACAAACAGACACAGATGTTCAACCTCTGAAACAAAGCTTTCAGCTTCACGCCGTTACAAACTGTCATTGCTGTCCAAAGACCTTAAATTCACCATGACCATTGTTAGTGAATGACAGACCATAATAACACGTGTCCTGTAATCACTTCTGTTTTATGACAAATATAAGTCCATTTTTTGAGTGTTTTTATGTAAAAATAGATAAATAAAAATCATCAGGATGTACATTAATTAAACTAGTAATCTATGTTCCGCTAACTCAAACTAGTACGATGTCAGAGTTATTTCTTATTGATGAATGTATAGATAATTTATTATCTATACATTCATTTTTAAAGCAGTTTTGTCACTGGTTATAGTTATTTATGTTATTAGTGTGACAGTTAAGGATTGAAATCTAACAACGTGACGCTTCCTCCACTCACTCTCGTCACACAAGCTAACTAACTAGCTAACTAGCAGACAGCCGGTTAGCTAGTTAGCTATTCCCACCGTGTTTTAATGCTACACTTACAGAAAATGTCGGCAGCGCCGAGTCTAACGGTCCCTAACCCTGGAAAAGGACTAGCTAACTAGCAGACAGCTGGTTAGTTAGCTAGCTAGCCTTGGTGAGCAGAAGTAGTGTGTTCATCGTATATATATGGACCAAAGAGTGAGAGAGAGTGAACTCACTGACGAGGAGAACTCTTTGTAGACGGCTCGGTCCTGAGGAGACAGAGACTGCAGAGAAGAAGGAAACATCTGGTTTTATTCTGCCGAGTTGTGATTGGCTCTGACCGTCATTAAGAGAACCAGTTACTGATTGATCTGTACTGGTCACATGTAAACCGTCTCTCTGGCTGTACCTCCACCCAGTCCTCCAGCTCGGCCTTGTACTCTCCCTGCTGCTCCTCCACCATCTTCTTGTACTTGTCCTTCTGACTCTGGGTCAGTTTGTGCCATCTCTTCCCGATCTCCACCATCCGCTCCTTCAGGCTGAAGTGGTTCAGCTCTCCGTTGGTCAGCAGCTCCTGGGAGAACATCTGGTACCCGCTCCTATTGGACAGGATACAGCAGGGGGCGGGGCTTACAACAAGGCTGCTTTACGTTCAGGTACATTCAGTAACTTTCAGTTTGAGCCTCGTTGACTTGACTGATTTACAAACTATTCATCTGCAGTTATTCTAAGAAGTCGTTTCTTAATCAAAGACGCAGGTTCTCACATGTGAATATTTATCTATTTAATGAAACAAAGTTAAAGTCATTTATTTATTCATTTTGTCTTCTATGACAGAAACTGAACATCGCAACAAAATAAATGGCAGATAAGTTGGATTTTGTCTTGAAATCCCAAAAATATTATGTATTGCTGAATTCAAATAAGCTCCCAGTACATTTTTTTTTTTTTTTCTCCCTCTTTTTTTTTTAAACACGAGTTTGGTGTAAGAAGTCAGACTCACACTGGGGGTTTCTTTGGTTCTCCATCAAACTTGGGTTTCCTCTGAGCTGCTGCTGGAGTCCTCGTGTCCAACAGCTCCCTCTACAGGACAGAGAACGTCACAACACACAGAGACTCTCAGCCAATCAGAGACTAAGTTACTCAGAGACTAAGTTACTCAGAATTAACACGTTTGTAATGTGGCTGCGGCCTCAGCCGGAGGGGGCGGAGTCAGTGTGTTGTGGGCGTGGCTCACTGACCACAGGTTGGTACTGAACCTCGTAACGCTTCTGGTCCTCCGCCGCCTTCTTGATCCAAGGAATCTTCTCCTTCTTCTCCATCGACTTCCAGGCCGCCTCGATCGCAGCCTGAGCCTTCCTGCGGTCGCTCTGCAGAGGAAGTCACATGACCACATTTAAATCCTTTATTACACCTTCATTACACCTTCATTGTGACAAAGACTTTAACTGTGAAGCAGCTGCCGAAATTAACTCGTTCCATAAAGGTTATGTTTAAAAAAATTTAAAGTTTAACAACATCTGATGTTTTCTCAAAAGGTAACTGAACTGACAAAAACAGTGTAATCAGAGTACTAACAGTGTAATCAGATTACTCACTCTGTATTTAGCCAGGTAGTCTCCCATCACACTGTGCTGCCACATCTCTTCGGCTGTTTTCGGCGTCTCAGGAAGCTTCGCCATCTTCTTCCCGTCCCGTCTGTCTTTCGTTTGTCCGGCAGGTTTCCACGTCTCCGATTCCGCCTCCCGACCCCCCCGCTCCTGGGATGAAAGGACAGACACCACCTGAGGGCCGAGTTTCTAGGGATCACAGATCAGGATCACAAATGTTGCTATGCTGCTAACAGCTGACGTTAACTAGCTCTCCTCCTGCTGAATCATCAGAGTTGTTGTTCACAGTGTTTCATTATCGGGGATCAATACTAGGGAGCATGAACGCGAGTGTTTTAGAGAAGAAGAACGTTCTGACCTTGGCCGGAGACTTGGCTCTGTGTGGGCTGGCAGCCACGCCCCCTCTGGCTCCTCCTAGTTTTTCCTCGCCCATGACTCGATCTCGCTCCTCGTCCGGAAGACTCTGAAAAACACAAAGTCCAGTTAACGACGAGCCGACGTGATTCTGATGTTTATAAAACACCTTTAAAGTGTCTGAAACTCAAACTATGAATTCAAATGATGTGATCTAGTTTTATTTGTTCAATACTTCAGTGTTGACGTACCTCCAGAAACCTCTGCAGGTCCACGTCGTACTGCTTCTTCCTCTGAGGAAACACAAACAGGAAGTGAGAGCAGCTCTCACCCGGAGGAAACACAAACAGGAAGTGAGAGCGGACGGCGGCGTGTTGATACCAACCTGCTCGCAGCGTTTCTGAAACATGTCCTTCTCCTTCTGCGTCATCATCTTCCACTGTTTGCTACAGAGCACCATGCGCTCTGTGCTGGGGACGTCCTTCATGTTCACCATCAGCTCGGCACAGTACAGAGAGTACCCGTTACTGGTCCACAACACACACATGTTAGACAGTCCAAGACCTGGAGGATCCTCACAAACCAGGCGCTCCTTAGAGCTCCTTAAAATCCACATCGGACTGCTTCTAGTCACGTTTAAGTCGTCAAGATAACTGTCCCTTCAATAAGCCCCGCCCCTCAAACGCAGACCAACCAATCACAGCGTAGCATCACTGGTTTTTGGTTTAGTGGATTTGCTACTCAGAGATATACACGTTTATAAAAATCACTTTTTAGTTTTAACAACAATAACTTCATATTTATTCATGTGCAGTTAGTGAGCGTGTGTCTCCATGGTAACGTAGCAGCAGGGGGCGGGGCTTAACCTAAGGGTCAGTTGAGTGCGCACACTACTCTAAAGCTTCCAGAGAGCGTCGGTCCACTTCAGATGATGTGGAACTCTGTGATTGGTTCATAGGAATCTGTCTGTGTGGAGTCAGATGGGGAAACAATGACACCATCTGACTGTTGGCCTTCTAACCCAAAACAAACGATGTGACGAAGCTACAAGAAGGCAGGTTGAGTAAAGCCTTCACATTAGCACATGTGTTAACCAAAACATGTTCAAACCCAAGTACCCAGCCTCTAACTCGTCGGTATCCTGGTTTTTAACTCTTGTTCATAAGTGAAAGTTTTAATTAAGACTCACGGTGGTGGTTTTGTTGGCCGTCCATCAAATTTGTCCTTCAGCTGTCTCTCTGCTTTCGTGAGGACGGACCGAACGTGATCATCAGAGGTCACATCTGGATGAGCTTCATGATATGCTCTCATTTTGCCCTACACACACACACACACACACACACACACACACACACACAC
>NW_022281112.1:0-1190 GCF_004355925.1 Anarrhichthys ocellatus | reverse complement strand
ACACACACACACACACACACACACACACACACACACACACGATTATTAGGACCAGATACCAACGCTGAACTAGATAAAGAGTGTATCAGTCTGGTCTGGTACCTCATAGTCTTTCTGGAGCTCCAGGGCTTTGCTGATCCACTTGAGTCTCCTCTTGTCAGACAGTTGGGACCATTGTCTCCTCAGAGCTTCCTTCAGCTCCTTCTGACTGACCTACAAACAACAACGTTTTTATTCATCTGCTGTTTCTGTGTGTGTGTGTGTGTGTGTTTCTGTGTGTGTACCTCCGGATGCAGCTTCATGTAGGTCTTCTTCTCGTGGTTGTACCACAGCTGTTGAGGAGTTTTAGGTTTCTCCGGCAGGTCGGACTTCTTCCTATCTTCAATCAGCTCTGGATGTTCCTCTCTGCAGGTCAGCTGACGTTAGCTACGCGCTAAATGCTAAACGATAAACACTAACACCAAACGCTAAATACTTTTGACAGTCAGTTCTAAGTGAGTTGAAGTGAGTTTGAAGCTGGTTGACCGTTTGTTAACAGTCAGCCGTTTGTATTTGAACTTACTTGAATCGAGCCATGTTCTTCTCAAACTCTTCTTTCTCCCGTTGAAACTCTGTGATGTACTTTTGCTGCAGTGAAGTAAAGACCAGATTGTATTTATTATTTAAAAACAGGAACACCTTGTTGATCATGGATCAGCTGACGTGAAGAGGAGGTCCACACCCTCTTCTTGTCGGGCAGCTCCTTGTACTTCTTGGACAGGATCTTGGTCAGGTCCAGGTTGCTCATCTCCGGGTGGATTTTGGCATATTTGGCTCGTTTCTCCATGAAGAAGCGGAAGTACGGAGTCAGAGGTTTTTTGGGGAAATCTGGATGAGTCTGTTTGAACATGAGGTTGAAGGTCAGATGAACTTGTTCTTGAATGTTCTTCAACAATCAGTGTTCTCATCAGAAGAGTCGGACTCACCTTCAGTTTCTTTCCTTTGTACGGATTCTTTACGAACTCCAGGGCATCTACGATGAGCTCTGTCATCGTTCTGTACTTACGAACCTGAAACACAAAAACATGACGAATTCCTGTGGTCATTAAATACATCACACTATGATATGTGCCTTGCTAATAGGCTGGAAACGTTCTAACCTCAGAGGAAACTTGACGTTCTTACCTCGGAGGAAACTTGACGTTCTTACC
>NW_022281111.1:0-13239 GCF_004355925.1 Anarrhichthys ocellatus | reverse complement strand
TAACCGCCACCGTTTCACAACGTTAACCACGTGTTACAACGTTAACCGGAACCGTTTCACAACGTTAACCTCGTGTTACAACGGTAACCGCCAAGCAAAATACCCAGGACTTGACAAAGACCAACCATAAAACCCTGCAAATCTTTGAGAGCAGTGCAAGGCTGAAAAACAATGAGAGATTAGTACCAAGGATGTGGACAAATCTCAACCAAAATAAAGAACTCATACATTGACACAAATATAAACTGGATTAAACTCAAACAAGACAAACGGGTTGTAGTATATCATTTCAAAATATTCTTCCATCTGTGTATCATTTCATAGTCAGGGCAGTGCACTGGCTGTCACACACATGCACAAGCACACACACACCCTTCCACTCTATCTCCTTGTCTGCCTCTCTCTCCGTCTCTCTGTCTCCTGGTATGGAGTCTGCTACAACATTTTGATTTACTTAAGTGACTCCATTCTGCAATCAGCCTCAGACGTGAGCAGTGTGTTTGTGCCTTTTACCTTGTATGTGTGTTTGATGCTTGAATACCAGCCACCAGCCACTGGGGTTCATTAGCCTGATTAATGATTGACTCTCTTCTCATTCTCTCCCCTCTTACAATTTTTTTTTGAATATCTTTTCTGCAGTTTGACCCGGCTCTGTGCCTCTAGCCATTGATTCCTTCTCATGTCAAGAAGGGTCCTTTCTTTCGTTCTTCCTTCCTACTCTCCATCCCTTCCTCCCATCATTGATCAGGTCTGGTGCTGAGGAGAAATATGTTTCTCTCTCTCTCTCTCTCTCTCTCTCTCTCTCTCTCTCCTTCCATTCAATGGTCCATTGATTAGTTCTGGTGTTGAGGAGAATTGCATACTTGGTCCCAAAGTAAAAAGCACTAAGTGTTATTCGTGTTTCTCTCTCCGCCTCGGTCTGACCTCCCTTTTGCTTTCAGCATAGACACTGTCAATATGCCTTGGCGTCACCCCTGTTTGCAAAGAAACTTGTCCGTTTTCTTTTGCTTTTTCCGCTTCGAGCTGATAGCCATGAGGCATCTAAAGGCTGGATGCTGGAGGGGTTTTGGCATCTTTTCACTCTAGGGAGAGCTGAGGAGTGGCATGCTATTACACCGTCTGTGTTCACTTGCTTTAAAACAAATGCCACTGCTGGGTTAAAACTATTTACAGAGCTAATACTGGCTTTTTAATGGAAAATATATATGGTGCAGTTTGTCTGAATAGTTACTTTATTTGTTATATAATTAATCAATATCACATAATCTGACCTGAATAATGTGACATTTTGATCAGATAAGAAATTATCTTAATATAATTTATATCCTGTCTTTGAATAGACAATTTTAATTTTTAGCTAATTATTGTTTGTAAGTAATTATTACACAACACATGGCTAAATACGTAGCAGGTAACCTGAGATGAGATGAGTTATACATGCAAATTGTAGCTGAATGTTAGACAGTAAATGACAATAGAAGTCCTGTGACAACATGTTACTTTCTGGTATTGTTTTGAGGATCATGAAAGACTAGTTTTGTACCAGATTTCTTGATCCAGAAAGAGTCTATTGTCCATCTATAACCTTGTAGTATGTGAATAATGAGAGAAATAACCGTTGTCATTCTGAGAGACTGAGGTGCATTACAAGAATGGGTTGGACACTGATCAAGCAACTCTGCTACACCCAAACCAATTCAGACTGGAAACTGATTCTCTGGTTGTCTATGTGCTTCAGTGATCAACAATAATTTAACAGATTTGTTTATGATCCATCTTAGATTTTTCTGCCAGAGTGAATACATTTTTTGTCCCTCAGAGCAACACAGCGGTGCTGTTGATTACAGTGAGATTGCAAGAGGAAGCTTTAGCCTGAGGCAGCAGTGTGAATAAAATAATACCGTGTCCGTGCCACACCCTGTGTTACACTTTGAGGGAGGAGAAAATGAAAAGGCTCACTGTTCAGCCTGCTCTTGTAAACAAAGAAAAATAAAGCTGTGCAAGTGTGGGAGAGACACATCGCAGCTCAGACTCTAATGTCGTCAGGCAACAATTGGCTTCCCGCTGCAGAGACGTCCATAGATAGAAACAACACTGTCATATGCTTTAAAGTCTGCTCTATTCAAACACCTTAATCTGCATATCGTTCTTTTACACTCTAAAAACACCATTGATATGCAAGCCACCACATGTTTTCAGTGCCTTAAGTGTGAATACAACTCATAGGCAAAGGCTATGTTGAATGAATAAATTGACAATAGCACAACAAATCAACCCTTTCTGTCAATTCAATGAACAACAAAACGGACCGATACTTCTATCCTCTCGTGACCACATGACTGTGATGCCCTGCTCACTGGTCAGCCAGAGACATCAGTTCACACACTTCGACTCGTACAAAATGCAGCGGAGTACTAAAAGAAACAAGAGAACATATCACTCCACTGCTTATTTAATGATGCATGTGATTCTGACTTGATTCATTGGTTGTAGCCTTTTATGTTTTTTGTTCTTGACCATGACTCTTGGTCCTTTAATGTTATTTTATATCTATTATCGTACTTTTTGACCTTTTTAACAACTTTGCCTGGTTTTGTTTTTTAATCGTATATAATCATTGTTATAAAAAACAAGTGGTTTCTTGATTTGTTGATGAATGAATATGCTACATGCACATTTGTATGAGCACTGTACATTACCAAACAAATAATGCTCTCGTGGTAAATTCAGCATCACATACATTTCTATAACAACAGAGTGATCCTCACCGATCTGTTCTCAGTTTCCCTTATTTAACATAAATACTGTTTTCATCCACAAATTATTTTTAATCACTTCTACTTTGCCTGTTTTTTCTGATAGTTGTTAATTTACCATTCATGAACTTCCCTGTATCCCATGTCTCACATTAAAAGCCAGAGCAGGAAAGGGATTAGATTATATCCTTTGAGCCTTGAGCTGGAAGGCTTTTAATACGAAACAGCTGTGGTTCCTTTCCTTTCTGTAGTTGAGGTAAATAAAGGCCACTATTTTAGGATTTAAGGTAGCCACTATTGCCAATAGCTGGAGTAAAGCAATGACGTATTTTACACTGTTGACATTTAAGCTTTATCGCCATTACATAAACCAGCAATCGGGGACGAGCACACGGGGTGGCTAAAGTGGCTCAAGCTGCTGTTATGCCATTAAATCAAATAAAATGTTGTCGTTAAGACAATAAGCTCCAAACTGTGCTTCACGGAGTGCCGGGCAAAAAGTGTGAGATGGCTGCAGCGCATTCAGACCTATAAATAACAAGAAACAGCCTTTTGCCTGATATCACACTGATTAGCTTATGAAAAATGACACTCACTCCTGTTGTAAGGCAGTGTAAAGTGCTTTCTCATTTAAATAAATTAGCCATCAGCAGCAGAGATGTATCTGCATTACAACTGCAGTCTCTAGTTTTTGCTTTATAGCAGATATATATTTTTTTTGCAGCGATCGCACAGTGGGTACTTTGAAGCAACCAGACTCTCATGGTAATTGACCCTCTGTTGAATATAGTAGTGGGACTGTTGTGAACATGCATACCCTCATATGACTAATGCAACCCTTTAAAATATGTGATTAAAAACAATTACTCAACATATGTTGTGTTGATGAAGATGTAGCCGTTATTGTTTTTATATACTCACTGAAAGGAGTTTCAGGCTCTCTGGAAATTCTACATCATCTGCTGATAAATAAATATTTGTGATCCAAGCACGCAGGCACGCTTTACATCTTCAGAGAAGTATTTTCTTCTTTTGTGGTCTGATTTGTGGTTTTGCAGTATCACTGGCAGCCATAATGTAATATTAATTATTGATATTACCTGCTTGCTAGTGGTAGCTTTAGGGGTAAGATAATGTAGTCAGTTATTTGTCTTCCTTCTCTGGTGTAGTTTAGCTACGTTATTTGATATTTACCTGGAAGCAAGTTGGCATATTTGTCAATTATATAATGTTCATATTGAGTGCTGCACATTACAGTGACAATGCTCTTTTCAAGGAGGTGGCAGAGACAGAGGGAGAAATATCTGAGGGATGCAGCAAAGGGAAGTGGAAGCCTGCTTTCAAAGCAGCAGATAGCCAATCACCTGAAATATCAAATGTGCAGTTCTCATATCATTTATCTCCATTAAAGTATGTTTGTCTCAATGTCTTTAGTTAATGTAGAGCTATGAAATTATGGACAAAAGGTGTATTTTCAAAACAACAATTAAATTGGACATTGGTATTCTATGTGTATCAACTAAGTGTCCTTGTGTGTATTTAGTGTTCCAACATCAGAGGGAGACATGGGGACAATAAGTGGTGTTCTTTGAAACTCAAAATATGCATGTTACTGCTACTACTTCATTTCATACAGTAACTCCGCCGATACAGTAGTATAAAGCCATCAAGTATTGATTGAGCTACTCTGATAATAATGATAAACGTACTATTCTATTTCTATCGTGTGTAAATGGGTTGCCTACAGCCTGGTGTCACTCCCAAGGTGTCACCTTCAGTGTAAAGAAACTACACTAAAGGCTTCATTATGGTGAAGGCAGGGGCTCTGCCACTGACCTGGTCTGAGAAGGCAGGTGGCACTAGTGAGTCCTGGTCATTCTTGACATCAAAATGACACTGCGCTGTTTGTTCTTGACTTACACCAGTCCCTTCTCAGTCAGTCAGTGCATCAGGTTCACAGAAACCTCACTGAGATGCAGACAAGGCACGATACTGTGCACTGCCCAACTGCCCATCGGCTCACACAAGGTGTTTTTCTTAAAACTTGATGTTCCAACATAATTTAGATCGATACAATATGTCCTCTATCAGCCATTAATGTCGCCTGTACATCACTGTCACACTAGTTTGTAAGAATGGCCTGAACCTAAAACCCATTTTCCATGTGGTACAGCGAGGCAGACTTTCAGGAAGAGACTTTATGGGCATAAAAAGTACTATTTGCCGCTGTCTCAGATGCTTCACACAGTACTTGGCTGTCCCAATAAATAGCCAATAAAAATAAGTGTTCTGAGGGAAGAAGGGAATAGAAGAGCCTGGATTCTGTCTTTCGTTCTCACACTCTGTGTTTCCCCCTGCTGAGCATCCTCCTGCTGTAAACAAGGAGTTTAAAAAAACATTGGTTTCAGCATTTATGTACGTTCCTCTTTATGTGCAAAAAAATATAACCTTAGGGGCCTCTAGTTTACTTTGCCTCAATGCTGGACTTCCCGCAAAATCACTGGTGCAAAGAAAAGAGAGCTGGGAGGAAGGATACGGAGTGATATGAGCGAATAAAGAAAAAAAAAGCATGTCTGAAGAGTGCAGGAAGTGGTGAGAGAGATATTTTAGATGTTTGGCTGAACATTGCTTGGTTAGGTCAGGCTGGGACTGCTTTGGGATAAGAGGACCACACGCACATCTACAAACACCCACACATGCACAACCTTTTAGCCATTTACAGACCCTATTCCAGAGCTGTTTCTGATTATGTTTAGAGGGCAATGTATATACGAGGAGACGTCTGTCTGTCTCTCTATTTCCTTCACTCCATGCAGCTAACTTTCTGTTTCGCACTCTCCTTCCTCAGAAATCTCCTCCCTCTTTATTTCTCCCTTTCATGCCCTCTCCTGATGCAGCCTGACTCTAATTGTGGTTGTCTTAGTTCCTTTCTTCAAACCATCAAAGTATGTTTCCTATCAAACTCCTGACTACAAGAAAACTGATCCAGGGTCATTGGCCAGCCAACACGACTCTGCATCTGGTCCTTGTCAACCAACACAGGCAAACAGATCTCAGATCAGTACTCTGATTTGATCCAAACTCAGCCCCTTGTGGGCCCATGTGGTTCAAACAGCCAGACCTGGGTTTCATCCTCTACTTTTGCAGCCTAACATTTGCCATGTGGAGAGCTTCCAGGAGCAGACCTGATGAAGCATGGTTGGACCGATCATAAATGGCAGCTGTCTCACCTTGGTGTGTCCATTGTTGAAATGAGAGTGAAAGATATGCTTTGCACACTGCCCTAATTGAGAATTGTCTGTTTAAGGAGCTACTGACCAAAACAAAGTGGCCTGATTTGATTGGTGGAATTGATCTGAACTGTTTTAATTCACCCCACTTATTTCCCCAAAATATTAATTTCAGCTGAGCTTTGATGCTTACTGTAGAACAGGGGTCACCAACCTTTTTGAAACTGAGAGCTACTTCAAGGGTACTGAGTAGTACGAAGGGCTACTTGTTGGATACAAACTTCCTGAATAACAAAGTTGTACAGATCACCTTTTAATAATAATAATATATGTGAAGAGACTGATCACATGTCAATGTTAATTATTCCTCACAATAATTATTAACAATAATAATAATTTTTGTAAAAATTATCACTTCTAAAATTTTAACTGTCATATCTTCACATCATGACTCATTTGTACTAACCACTACCTTCGTAACATTTTGAACAAGTCATGAACTCTGTCCCATGTTTATACAAATTATCAGTTAAGTAAGATAACAAAATCAACTCTTTCACATTTTTAAATGAATCCTATTACATCAGTACTAATCACCACATTTTGGGAAATCTGGGTCAACTTTGCATTGCGCAATGAAGCCTGCATGCCGGCCTGTAGTCTGTAGTCACCGACAACAGCTTTTTTTGGGTACCTTTTTCTCCACGAAGAAACTAGTAAAAAGTCTCGTCTATAGCCGAAGGGGGGATCCAACCCTCAGAGGCCCGCAAGCGTCTTTGGTCGCCTGCGTTCAAACCTCTAGTCTGGGCCTTTTCGATCGTACTGCGTTGCCTCGCCTCTACCCCCGTCACCCACGAGTTGTTGCCCCGCGGCCTGTTCTGAGGACTGACGGACCTGACGACGGTGTGTGATCGCGGCGGGGGCGGCTCGTCCGGTGCCAACGGGAAGCGCCCGCCATTCGGAACCTGAAAACCTAGCACGGTGCGGCCTCTTCCTTTTAAAATCTACATGAATGCAAGCATTTTTGATTAAAAAAGAACAGAAACTACAAATTTTAGACGGAGCTCCATGGGGACCTAGTGCTATTTTTAGAACATGCCTTGCCGGCGACTCACATGGTCCCTGCGGGCGACCAGGTGCCCGCGGGCACCGTGTTGGCTACCTCTGCTGTAGAATTTCCATAGTCGAACACAGTGGAGCCATTTGCAATGTTCCTCCAGCACTTCTTTCTTTACGCGACCCAATAAGAAGCAGAGTTTAAGTCGGGCAGCAAACTCCAGGTCTAAAAAGCGAAGCCAATGCCGAACTGCCTTTAACTTGCATTCTCTCTACTAGCCAGCAACTCCTCCGGCTGCAAAGAGAAGTCTGGTTGTATAGAAGTCTATGGGAAAAGGACTCTACTTCTCTCTTGATTTATTACCTCAGTAAAGATGAGTTTATGGTCTCAATCTCTAGTCCAGTTCCAAGTATTCTTCAATACAGCCTCACATAAGTTTTTCTGATAGATACTGGAATCAAATAGTCACAATTATATTTACCTTTTTTAATTCATAGTTTGCTGACCTTCGCTTGGACTCACAAACTGAATTGGTCTCTTTTGTGTTGATAATCAGTTGCTCTCCAAGAGTAGACACAATTTTAGAGTGTTGTGTGATAAGACAGAGAAGCACACATGAAAGGGAGGGAAGGTGGGAAAGCAAACAAGCAATAAATGGCTGGGAGAAGCCGTGACAGAGATGGAGAAAGTGGACTGATCTCACGAGCAGAACTGTTGGCAGCACACTGGAAGTCAACAGCAGTTCAAACCTCCATACCGTGCTTGCTTGCCAAGTGTCGTAAGTGATCTCAACATTTATTATAAGTAGGAAACATGAAAAACAGCTCCAGCTCATATATGCCGGAGCCTGCAATAGACGACAGTCACAAATGAACTGAGGGAGGGAAAATAGTGGAGGGAAAGTTGGGTTGACTAATTTGACTACCTGCCTGGTTGAGAGGAAATATGACAAAATATGAGCAGGTATCTGAATAATCAGAGCATGTGGACACACATGCTGCCAAGCATCTCCTGCAGCAGCTGGATGTTTAGATTGAGACATAAGAGTTATCAAGACTGCAGAAGTATGTAATTTCCCCACAAAAAAAACAATCGCTCTGATCTCACTTACATAGGACAGTTAATCCAAATGCAGACGGATAATAATATCCACAATGTCTTTTACAAATGACTGGGATTTGACTGATGTTGTTTATGCAGACAAAACCCTCTTGTGGGTTTGTATTTTTGGGTGAAGCTGTTGAAAAATGAAACTCTGTAAACATGTTCATCATTCATGTTGCCAATAAATATAATTCAATAAGAATGTTAGCGATCACTTTTCTTTTTAACAAAAGGGAAATATTAACCCAATAAATCTGTCAAATCCCAGTTTTTACCAGGAGAAATGAAGTAATCTCTAGGAAGGTATTAAAGTAAAGTCCCTTTACCATGTGTTACAGGTAAGTACAATCTGGCTGCATACTCCTCTTCATCTTCTTCCTCCTCCTCTTCCTCTGGCTCAGCCACGTCGACTAACGACAGTTTGCCATGTGGACTGGCTGATTGTGGATGTGAGTGGTCAATGACAGATGGACAGGAGGGGGAGGGCATTGGAGAACCTATGGAAGGAATGATGAATTTGATTAATGAATAAAAGTAACAACAACAACATCAACCAAAATCTTTAAAAAAGAGAAATGAGTGAGCAATGAATTATGATGATGTCTGCCGATGGTGTGACTAAAACATTGTGGAATGAGACTGAAGGAGTTACAGCAACTGAAAGACCATTCCTGGGTTGGAATTGATCCTTCGCTAAGGCCCGCCCCCCGCTGCTACTCCGTTAGGCTGTCAGAGCTACATTACCATGGAGCCCACACTGTCACTAACTACACTCCTGAAGAAACATGATCTCATTTTTTGGGAAAACAACAGAGCGATATCAGTGAGAAGACAGAAATCCTCCCTGTCCCTCCTGATCCCTCTCCCATTTTAAGAAGAAAGTTTGATGAAATTCCACATTGAGTCTTCTCTTCCACTGATTTGTGATGGTAAAAGAACTCGGTCCAAGTTCTAGAACTGTGTGAGGTGTCAGTCTGTCTGCATCAGGCAGCGCTGGCTATATGCTGTTGCTTGTTTGAGGCCAGACTCACAAGCAGAGTGAGCAAAATCAATAGTGTATCGATGTGGTAACCTTGGCATTTAGTGTCCTCAGAATGTTAAATGGCCCCGCTCTCTGTTTGCACATGTGCATATTTGTGTTTGGGAGTCTTTGTGGGTGTGTTTCGCCCAGACAGATAAACTCCATCCTTTCATTCCATACAAATGTGCTGGCCAAAAATAATTGAATTAGTTGGTGAAAAAAAGACTCACATTTCATTAACAGCACTTGCATGGTGGCTGCCTTTACAGATACAAATGTGATATGCCTCTTTCAAAATCACTTAATCGCTCACATTTGCAAGCAAGGAGGGAGGAATTGAAATACAAAATCAATGTTAGGTTATTTGCAGGAAAAGATTTGCAATCTTGTTTGGAATGCAACACAGCTCTGCTGCTTTTTCTCTAAAATCGAAACGTCTTCATACTTACACGACAGAATAGCTTGTTTCCCAATGACTCCTAAAACCACATATACGCCCGCACTATTTAACGTTGTGAAATGAAATTACTTGGATAGGTTTAGGAAAAGATCATGGACATGATTTGGTTACGTACTAAGGTAGTTACATACTAACAGTAATTAACTTAAAGTCGTTTTGACTTTTGGTTTCACACGGGACACAGACAGCAGTCTCCTGGGTGAAAGTCCTGTGTAAATTTGACGCATGCATCCACCCTAACCTCCACAAGACTGTGTGGCTCTTTATTTTACCTCACCTTTCTTCCTCCTTTGCTTCAGTCACAATTTCTACGGCCAATAGAGATTGCCACCTAACAATAACTATAGATATGGGTCGTAATAAGCTGCTTACACTGATGACCTATACTGACACTTGCTAAAAAACAAAAATAAATCAGTTGTACTATTTTCTTTAAAGGAGTAACACAATGAGCAGGACATCACGCACTCTACATCTATTGCTTTCACACGCATGAGTTGAGAAGTCCACACATTGAAGCACTTTCACACACACAGTCACTCTTGTCCCTTCCAGCTACTGTGTATCCCATCCTGACATTCACTTGGTAGTTTCAGGCTAGAAATACAGCGACATATACATCCAACATGACATGACACGAGTCTCTGTTTAATTATTTACTAGAATGCCTTTTCTTCTTCATCTTTCACGAAGATAGAAAATCACATGGCTGTGGCATTTTCTATTAAATACATAACCCCCACTATCTCCCCTAGAGTGATGCTGTTTATGAAAAACAAGAAACAGGAACATAGGATTACTGCTACAGTACATGTGGGCAATATTAAACAACAGAGACGGTCCGCTTTTTGACCACAGACTTTGTGCAGAAATACTCAGCACTGCACTGTTGTCTATGGCAAGCCCTCCCTTTGAATTGATCCTTCTGAGACATGTTAATCAGTTTCCAGACAAGTGCACCTGCATTGATTTTATGGTTATTAACATTACCAAAATACAGTTTATAATGCCTTAAAAAAACACTTTTAATGAATTCCTCAAGCAAACAATGAATAGTGCATTATGTTACCCAACTCTTGTGAGTGTTTGGGGCAGCAGGACGGTGTGTGTGGGATTGAGTCAAAGTAAGCGAGTGTGTGCTCAGGCTCACCCATTCATTGGGCTCATTGGGGTGTTGCAGATGAAGCAGATGTATGAGGCTTTGATACACACACAATACTTAGTTAGTGAATATGCTCATTGTTGGTCTGGTCCACGTGGGAATGTTGACAATAATGAAACATATATACATTAAATATTAACATTAATATCAACAGACTTATATTTTCATGAATAAACACATCTGTGTCATGACCGGAGGCCCTTTTTCTTTCACCCTTTCCTGACTGATGGGTTTGAGCTCACTGAGACAGGACTGACACACTGAGTGTGCTCTTATTGTTCTTAGTGCATCAGACAGAACAATGCTTTCATCTGCCTGCTCATCAATATTTGCAAACCGTATCTTTAATGGAACATTGGCTGTAATACGTATATGTATGCCACTAACGGGTTTCCAAAATGATTGGTACATAGCGTATTTCTTATATATTATATTAACAGGAAATTGTTAACAATCTCATCATTGAAAATAAAAGCAGATTACAGTTAAGTGCTTCTTTGCCTTAGAGTAAATGGATTAGTATCTGCTGTGGTCAAAACAAATCTAAAGGCTTCTACCAGCAGGTTCCCACACTGAGGAGCTAGATATTTAGTCTTTCAAGGTCTCTACTAGCGCCAAGAAAAGAGAAAATGGGATCTTAGTTTTCACATAATCATACAGCACATGAAACGATTACTGCAGTGTGTGTGTGTGTGCGTGTGTGTGTGTGTGTGTGTGTGTGTGTCAGAGAGCAGTTAATAAAACCATCATTTGCTGGTTGGTTCCTACAGAGACTGGTGGGGTTTGTTGTGCCAAAGGGCTTGGATTCAGCTCCAAGTCTAGTCTACTCTCAGTGGTCCAAATCAGCCAACAATGCCTGAAGAACACACACATTCATACAAAGACCATATCAATGGTGCACATATACATGCACAGGGATGCATAACTACAAACACATACACACAACAGGATCAAAGTGTATAAGAAATAATCTATGCAGAAACAACAAGGTAGGAGGAGCAGTAGACTGAGAGAAATGGAAGCATCTTTTCCCTCATGAAAACATTTGCAAAACCAATTTTATGGAAAGTTTGAAACATGCATTGTTTATCTCCATGTTTTATGTGCTAGCAGTCTTCTTCCCTGCTTTAGTTATGAGCACCTGTAGATCAGCCCAATAGTAGATATAGAAACCATTGACATTGGAATGTCCTGCATGCACTTGCCCTTTGCATGTACGTACGTGTGCACGAGGACAAACAAAACGGGGTGCCACATGTAAAGCACTGCTCCACAGCGCTATTAGCAGACATAAACTCCAGGGTACCTTTAAGACGCTGATCATGAACTACAATGTCCCTGATTTATTTCCAGCCCAGGGGACTTTTGTGTCATCTCCTTCTCCCGTTGGCTAGCCAATGAATATATAAAACACCCAAAATACAAGAAAAACAGGAGGAAAAGAACCAGCTTTAAAGAGTACAGGGAAATGAAGATGGCTAAACAAAATAAATAAGAATAACGAAGGAATAAGAGACGAAGATTTCTTTCAAACAAAAACAATTCACATGGCAACATGGCTGCATTACACATAAATGAATGACATCACCTCAAATGACTCATGGGAACTGCGGTTTGGGGCTGCCAAATTTCCAAACTGCCTTGTGAAGCTTTCAGGCATTTCACTCGAGAGCAGCAGGTCGGGTGTGATGTGTATGAGCACTGTGACAGCCACTGAGGTCCAACCTGAGACTTTGACATATTAATGTGTGTTATCCATGTCTACAATACATGTGATAGGAATGGTCATTTTCAGTTGCCAAATTATACAGCAATTACCAACACACCATATCCATACAAACAATAAAGACATGAAGTAAATTATCTACAATATTCACACATATAGCCTCAAAAGCTGGGACAGACAGGCTGCTATTCATAGAGAATGGGACCTGGAGTTTCAGGCTGGCACCAAATGCTGAGCTTCAGAGAAGCACTACAGGGGAAACATGTGAAAGGCTTGTTTTAATGGCCACAGAAACAGGAGAACAGAGTCGTTTACTACTCTAAGCCACTTGTGAGGTGGGGATTGCTCCCATCGCGGATGGTAATCAATCTCGCCAGCTTGGGTGTATTGAAACAGTTTCGACAACATGCATCGCAGAAAAAAAATACAACTACTCAGAAAACAAACTGTACAACAAGAAATGAAAGTTCCTTGTGTGTAGTACGGCGGCTATGTCAGATCACAACTGTCCGGTCGAAGCACATGCTCACTGAGCTTCATGAGAGGCCAGAGAAAAATCCACCTGCATTGTTGTGGAGTTTGGAAATAATCTCTGGGTTGACATTCTCTGTTTTTTTCCTGCTCTCTCGATCTCCATATCAAAGACGCCCTGGTAGAACACATTGTTACTGGGATTAGAGAGAGAGAGAGAGAGAGAGAGAGAGAGAGAGAGAGAGAGAGAGA
>NW_022281110.1:8286-13182 GCF_004355925.1 Anarrhichthys ocellatus | reverse complement strand
GTGTGTGTGTGTGTGTGTGTATGCGTGCGTGTGTGTGTGCGTGTGTGTGCGTGTGTGTGCGTGTGTGTGTGTGTGGAGCTGGGTGGCATTGCTGTTGACATGAATCAGTGTGAGAGAGATTTACAGCTGAAGGTGATCCCGCATGGCTGTCCGTCCAATCTGTTTCCTTGGTAACCGTTGCATTTCGGAAGCCGTCGCAGAATGAGAAGTATAAATCATCCGCTGCTCGGATATGGCCCTAAAGAGTGGGAACAAGATATTATTTACGAGGTTGGGCAGCATGCACGCGGCACACATGAGGAATAATTCAAGCCATGAAAGTCTGAAGATTGGCGTCTCAGATGCAGAATGAGGCTGAGAGAGAGCCTGAGATCTACACTGATGGCTTCAGAGGTGGAACTAGAGGATGTTTATACTGTATGTCAACTGTATCAATACTGTACCATTATTATAATTAGATCTTTGTTTTAATCAAACACCTAAATTTCTTGTTTTGCAGATAAATTCTATTGTAAAAGTGATCTTATAAGACACAAGTGAGGTGTTTTATTGTGGTGCCAAAGTGCCCTTTGGGGCGTCTTCAGTGGGTTTCATTGTGTTTTATCACTCTGCTGTCAGTTCTGGGGTACATCTCACAGTGTTATGGTTGAAAAGCATTTATTTTGGGCATTCCCTTGGCCTAAAGAAATCCCGATGTCCAAGGTTGCTTGGTTGCATGTCAACCTCTTTGCTTTCTCGCTGTGTTTCCTCTCCGTCTTCTGTCTCTTCTGTTAAAGTTACTCAGATGAACTTTTAACATGAAACCGTCTCAATTCAAAGGTGCAGTTTGTAGGATTTGGTAGAATCTAGCGGTGAGGTTGCAGATTGCAACCAGCTGAAACCAAGCGTGTAGAAGAACTACGGTGGCCCACGCACAAATGCAAAAAAACGCGAATGACCTTATCTGGAGCCAGAGTTCAGTTTGTCCATTCTGGGCTACTGTAGAAACATGGCTGGTGCAAATCAGGTGAAATCATGCATACCATCCATGAATACCAACATGTTTGGTCTGTTTAAGAAATATCAGAAATATGAACATTTACAATACTTTGACTTTTACAATAATCTTTAAATTTAAATAATAACAAAATGTGAGTAATAAGTAAAACTGCTGCTTAGTTAACACCTGCATTGTTAACCAATAATCAGAAATGCATAATGGACCTGAAAGAGGAGGAGTTAAGCCATAGACTAGCCCATAGAAGAGGGATAAAAATAAACTGGAAAATATATCTTAAATATACACAATACAATGCTTGTACTATGCATGTCTATCAAGTTTATCTCAGAGCTTGAGAATGTTGTGAAAAAGACAATAAGTGCAGAAGATGTGCCTCTGCTGTCGGGTGAGGGTGATAAATCAACAACATGCATTTATTGGCTGGTTTTCTGAGCAGAAGTGTTCATTGTGTTCAGATAAATCCTACAGAGCTGGAATGTTTCACAGCATTTCATTTTTCAGCAAAAACATGACGACAAGCTATAAATCAAACATGTGAATGTCGCTTACTGGAAATATAAAGTCTCCTGAGAAAGCAGTCAGTTCATGAGCTCCTGTGTGAAACATTTAAATACAACAGCGTACCGATGTAGAGTACAACCCTTTCATTGCTGTAATCGTATTGCGTTCATATGCCATACGAGCTTTAACATGCATTTGATCGCATTAGCGTCGTGCACACAGTCTAATAGTGTTACGCCTCGCCTCATATTCTGTCCGTCTGTAACGCTTGTGTCCTGCAGATGGCGCTCCGCTGAGTGGGCTGTCCTGGTCGTCGTCCCTGGCCGTGGTGGCCATCTCCCTCTCGGGCCTCTTCACCTTCGTCTTCCTCATGCTGGCCTGCCTCTGCTGCAAGAAAAGCAAAACCGGCTTCAAGGTGGGGCTCTCCTCTTTAACCGAACACCATTTCTCCTCGACTTCCACGTGAAACATGAAAGAAATATGAGGCATGAAGATGAACACAGGCACACTCATTAAAGCATATGAAGATTTTATGGAGCCTGGCACAGATATACCTGCACTCTGACTCTTTGCTCGCATGCACATTATTGCAAATGGCCTGAACACAAAACCTTCCACTCAGCTTCTCATTAGACCTCCATTGTATTCAGTACACAAGGTCTCCAGCTTTTTGTACTTAGAACACGTTGATGGGAAGAAGACAGAACAGCAAACAAAGGTAGTGGAGGCTGTGTTTATGTAGCGACGGGAGGCCTGCAGCTTTTTTCAGGTCCATCTTGTGTCATTGATGTAGACCCCAATTCTTAGCGGCAGCAGAAACGGGGTCACAGCAACGCAGTTTCCCTCAAAACGTAAATGAGAGGACAGTTTAGTTGTGTGGAAACGTAGTTTTGTAGGAGACAGAGTTGCATGCTGATGTTTAACAGGTATCACGGTACAAAGACTGAAGATAACTTGTGCACAGCAGGGCCTTTACTGTATAATGTGGTGAGCTGGAGCGTTGATTTCTTTTGGTTTACCAGGTATAATGTTTACCATGTTCACCGTCTTAGGTTAGCATGTTAGCATTAGCTGATTAGCAATAAACTCAAAGTGCAGCACGAGGCTGATGGGAATGTCACGTTTTGTGAGAATTTAGTTATAAACCAAAGTATTAGACAAATTAAAATATTGGCCTGCTGCTGCTGCTGGATGAAACATTCATGGATGAAGTGATTCCAGTTCATCCTCTGGTGATCATAAATGATTCCAGTTCATCCTCTGGTGACCATGAATGATTCCAGTTCATCCTCTGGTGACCATGAATGTTTGGACCAAAGTGACTGTGTTTCCAGCTTTTTTAATGTGAGGATTCTCAGCTTTATATCATTGCAAATTGAATATCTTTTGGGTTTTTGGATATTTAAAGAAGTGACCTTAGGCTGTGGAAACATGAGATCAAATTAAATTCCATTAAAAATAATGAACCGATGAATCAAGACTAGAAATAATTGGTTACAGCCCGTCTTTCATACATACTTTTTTAAAATCTTTTCTCTTACACGAGTCCTTACTGTGATTCATATTCCCGCACGACACTTGAAACTGTCAACTCAACATGATTTATTCTTCAGCTACTATTTTATGTTACAACCTTATTTAAGCTATTGGCTGTTAGATCCGGGTGATAAGCCCCAATACAAGACTATACAGCTCTCCGTTTAAAGGGTCCGAACCTTTCTGCCTTCTACTTAAGGCCGCTCCGCTGGGATCTCAACTCTACTCGACCTGTAATTCAGGTGGATTTCAAGGAAATTGTGGTTTATGCTGCTGTGACAAGAGAAGCACATCATCTAAGACTCCACTCAGAGACATGTGAGATGGTTTCAGTAATGAGGTATGTTGGCCTTCGGGTACATCTCTCAATATCTCTCCACTTTGAATGTCTTAGGAAGCACAGAGCTGCAGTGTCTGCAGCCATGTTACGTAACATCCTGTCCTTTCTTGAACACTGTGTGTGTGTTCATAAGTGTGCATCCAGAGTCGTGTTCCTTGCACACAGCCTAATGAAGATATACAGTGTGAATGATGTGCTTCGTGTCTGGTTTGTGTCGTCGGCGGGTTGGACCACCCGGCTCGGACCTGTCGGGGTGTGTCCGAGGAAGGGGCCAGGGTGGGAGGAGGGGGAGGAGAAAGGGCGTGAGGAAGGGCATACCCATGAGGCCACAGTGCATCCGGCCTCAGGGCCCCATCTGGAACTAGACACAGCCTCTCCCAGAGCAGGAAGAGGGAATTTTAAGAAAAAAAATAAACTGGAAGAGGAGATGAGAGAGAAAAGCTCTCTGTGTTTTACAGACAGGAAAGATGAGGAACTTCCTCCGACAATCCTCTCGACTGTAATGGTAAGGGGCTAGTTTGGGGTTTGGACTTGGTTTTAGGGTTGAAACTCTAAAGTTTGAAACAAATGTTTCATTGTATAGAAATAAAGGGACCTGCCAAGTCTGCAGATTCTTGCCTTATGACAAATTATTAACTTAACAAATTGATATTTCTTCTCTTCATAATTTGTACGATTCCGGGGCAACAGACTTAAACAAACCTCAGATCAGGTTAGAGACCCTCAATAATTAATACAAGAGTGTACATGAGCACAACAGCAACATTTAGGTCAACAATTAGTTGTTTTGCAGAATCATATTCAGTTGTTAAACAACTTAAGATCACTCATTCTGCACACGCCCCTTAATCTTGATATACAAATTGAAAAATGAGTGAACGTATACCTCCGACTGTACAGGGCTCAAATACAGAGCATGCAGCAGTTTAATGGTTCATGTTCAGGTTAAGACCGTAGTGATGAAGATGAAGGTCAGGAATGAAAGCAGTCAGTGAACAGTCCTCACAAGTATAGCGTTAACCACAAATATGTGTGTGTTGTCATGGTTTTGTGGGGAGGGGGACTGCCCTGCAGATGTTCTTTGGCTTTTGGGAGAGAGAGAGAGAGAGAGAGAGAGAAGAAGAGAAGGAGTGATGTCACATGTATAGTATGTGAACACCCTCTTCCTCCCCCTCCTCGTCTTCCTCCCACTTGTATTTTTCTCCTCACATTTTTGTGGGGGGCTCAGTTTCTCTCCTCTCACTCATGAGACGACCTCAGGTTCGGTCTGGCCTGTGAACTCGGAGACGGTGCTCCTCCTCCTTCCTCTCCCCAGCGTCTCCTCTTCTCTCCCTCCGTCCCTCCGTCCCTCCGTCCTCAGCAGTCTCGGGGACAGTCAGCTCTTCCTCCTCTTCCTCCTCTCTGGACTCAACAATGACACTCTCTCTGCAGAATGATGATGCCCTTTTTCCAGCAGCCGCTCCTCCCGGCACCGCCAAGCTCCTGCTGCCCTGCATCCATCACACAAATGGGAACCTTG
>NW_022281110.1:7399-8186 GCF_004355925.1 Anarrhichthys ocellatus | reverse complement strand
TGTGTGTGTGTGTGTGTGTGAGAAAACCTAAAAGAGGTTGAGATGCTGAAACCAAAGCAGAAGGTGTTTGTCATGCCATCCTTACCCGTGGACTCTGAGGAAAGGTAAGCTAAGCAGCTGTGGGGTCACAGAGACACATGTGCACGCTGAGCGTTGTGCTGCTTGTTTCACCAGCAGGGAAAGTAGCTGTTAAGATCTATTAAGACGGACAGATGGATTAAAAGGACAAACAAATGTTGATCTGTAAATATTTTAGGAAGTTTGTTGGACAGCTTGAGAATGAAATGAAAGGATTTCTCGACGGTTTTCTCAACACTTCAATGTTTCCAGGTGAAGAACTAAATGTAAATCTGTTCATGCTTTGTCTTTTTGGTTTTGGAACATGTTTTTATTGAAACCTGAAAAGTTTAGACAATTGTTTGATTAGCTGGAAACAGAATCTTATGAAGCAATAATGAAAAGATTCAGATTTCAGCTTCTCAATTTGACGATTTGCTGCTTGTGTTTGATATGATTGTACCGTCTTTGAGTTTTGGACTGTTGGCAGAACATTTTTTTTCTGAAGACCTCAGCTTGCATTCTAGGAAATTGCAGCAGGAATTTCTATAATTTGCTGATTTACTTTCTTACTATTGAATTAATCCATTGAAAAAATACTAATTATTTGCGGGCCTGGTCTTGGTACCTTTTTACTGCAGGAAGTATGGGCATCGAGAGAGGATGTTGCAGCTCTGTAAAAGCTGGTGTGTGTGTGTGTGTGTGTGTGTGTGTGTGTGTGTGTGTGTGT
>NW_022281110.1:3030-7389 GCF_004355925.1 Anarrhichthys ocellatus | reverse complement strand
GTGTGTGTGTGTGTGTGTGTGTGTGTGTGTGTGTGTGTGTGTGTCTTTGACAGAGTGTGTGTCGGTGTGGAGAGTGAAACCACATGTTGAATGGGAGGGCGAGCGGGGCCGTGTGAAGATTTGGATCTGAGGCCGAGGGAGGGTGTGCACATGTGTGTTGTGTGTATGTGCTCGCATTCTTGGGGGACAGGATTAAATGACAGGATGAAGTGACGGACGGAGGTGTGTGTGTGTGTGTGTGTGTGTGTGTGTGTGTGTGTTACAGAGGGCTGCAGCAGGTCACATTTTTCCAGTATTGGGACCCCGCCACTCTCCAGCTCTCATCTAAGAGACTTTTATTCTGACATCCGGTCGGTGGATGCAGCCAACTCCCTCCTCCCCCTCCTCCCCCTCCTCCTCCTCCTCCTCCTCCTCTGCTTCATCCCGCTATGTGTCCGTGCGTTCAACAGACAGAAAGACTCTTTCAGGGGCTCCTCACTGTTATGTCTCTTTCTTTATTCTCATTATTCATCTTATCCATTTCGTGTCTCCCGAAGCATTTAAGTGATTACAGAATGGACCAAGAGAGAACAGAAAAATGCATTTACATATACACATACAGATTACAGATGGGGGTGATATATTTGATTTTATTGTGATAAAAAACTCTCACAATAAGTTGATTTTGGGGAATTTCCGTTATGGGATTGAAAAAGCTGTCGAGCTCGCTATTATGTAGAGAAAGAAAAAATAAAGCCTCGTTTAAAAAATAATTATCTAGAAACAACAGACTCACAATGTTAGCATCCCGTGATCCTGTATTCATGCAGGAGGACCTTATGATTCAAACTTATTTTCCCTCAGGTAGAAGAGCTTGTTCATCACTGCGTGCTGATTTCAACCATTTCATCCATATTTCTTTCATAACAAGAAACGTTACTTTTTCCATGCAGGATGTTTTGAAGCCACTTCAGAGTCATTTATTTCAGAGCAGTTACCCTCTATATAGACTCATGTACTTTGTTCATAAAATGATGGTTTGTATATATATTAGTAGAATCTTTATAGACAGTGATCAGGCTCTCTAATCTCTCTCGGCCACTCAGCGTTGTAAAGACGTATTGATCTCCTGCTTGGTGTCATTTGGGGCCTGTGAAGCTGAGAGTTGGATCAGGTGTCAGCTTAAAGAAGTGCAGTAAATCAAGTCAAAAGTCCTTTTCCCTTTTCTCATTATTTGGCGAATATGCTCATTGTCGGTTTTGATATGACATTATCTTCTAATGCAGTCAACCTGTTCCTTTGCATGACCTTTGAGCTCTTGGTACATTTGTGTGTCTTCTTTCCAGGAATTCAGGAATGTGGACAGGGAGGAGTACCATGCAGATATGTCCACCTTGGCCTCGCCGGCCTCCCAGGGCAGCCCGGACGTCTACATCCTGCCGCTCACCGAGGTGTCGCTGACGGTCGCAAAGCAACCTTCTCGATCGGGTGGGTCAAGTCTTCAAATCTGTTCGATTTACCCACTTAAACACTGTCAGTTCCACCAGTGGCTCCATCTATTGTGAACCAACTTATGTTGTGCAGTAAAGCACAAACTAAAGTTTCAATGAGAAAAAGTCACCTCGAAGTTTTGGGGAAGTAAGAACATTTTATTTCTGTATTTAGTATGAAAATACATGGAGCCTTGAGTTTTAAAGAAGTGAACATTTATTGTTTGAGAGGTTAAACTTGTTCTGCTACATTCCAGTTTTTCAATTTTGGAAATCCCCTCTACATGGAAGAAGATCTACACTTTTCCCCTCTGAAAGGGATGAAATACAAGATATATATCCAGTCGTGAAATCCTTTTCAGTCATTTGCTGCGAACTGATGCAAGCCTTGCAATAGCTTTATAAAACTCGCCTTACAGTCACAAGTACATGTCAAGGGTGTGAGAGTAACGAGAGAGCGAGGAGAGCTGTGCATCTGGCCTTAGTTTAAAGTTTGTCCCCGGAGTGAGCACCGCCCTGACGCTGGCCTCGGTCAGCTCTCCACCTATCCCACAATCCCTCACTGTATGTCCCCACAGAATGGACTCTGTGCTCCTCAGCTTTCCCTCTCTCCCACAAACATCTGCCTGTTGCGTAATAACGTCCAGGCGGCCGGCCTACACTGCTGCTTGTAGGAATGTCAGGCATTCGAGAGCACAAAACCCCAGTGAGAGTATTCCTCTCTCTCACTCAGTCGCTGTCCGTCTCTCTCTCGCTGCCTCTGTGTGACAATGGTCCTTGTTGTGCGTTAATGGGCCGATGCTGCCTGATAAAGTGATGACACGGGAGTGTGGCGGGACTTAATGGATCATGCCCACGCAGTTAACTTGCATCAGTCTAGATCTAATCTCACATAGACGTGAATGTTTTTACATTCATACGGTTTGACCCACACTAGTTCAATGTTGAAACAAGAAGCTATCCAGACAGAGAATAACGGGCTAACGACACGATACAAAAACGAATCGGACCCTAAATCTGGTGCTAACACTAGCAGTTGTGGCTAGCCCCGCTCCTTGAGTCGACAAAAAATGAGGTCAATAGCAGGAGAGTTATTCGAGTGTTGTTCATTGCATTGAAAAAATAAAGGAAGGGTTCTCAAAACCAAACATGTGTGCGTGGATTGAAACCACTTGGGGTAAGAAACCTTCTTCCCTCTATGTTCTGTGATTTGAGTAAACTGGGCCTTTAACATATGCGTGTCCTCTGTGAATAATATAAACCACATGGTATTACAGAGGTCAGGGATTCATTACTGCACGTTCAGGACTGCCTCACCCACTGACATCATCATCATCGCACTCTACTGTAGCGTTTCCTCTCTTATACTTTCTGATGCTTTTTTATTATATTTGTTGTTAATTTTGTCTTCTTTTCCTACAACTATGCCAGTTCAAGCTCAAGTTTATTTGTTTACCACCACTTCATATAAATGCAGTTGAAAGTGCTTTACAGGGTGATCAAATATTAAAGCTAAACTTACACACAAGAATGAAGAAGAATAGAGAAAAGCACAGAACCACAGAGAGGCAAAGAACGTGAGCAAATAGGAGCAGCAGTTGTTAAGATTAACATCTGTTGTATAAGAAAGTGAATAGAAAAGTTCTTGCTTTTAAACAAACATGGTGTCGGTTCAAGTCTCATATTTCAAATCTCGAATGATTCCTGAGAGCCGAGGTAGACGGGGAGTTGAAGTACTTCGCTGCTAAGAGCGAGTCTGGTTACTTTCAGCCAATGTTCCCATCTCCTCTGTCATCCTGTCGAAGGACTTTGTGGATAGGTGGAGCTCCTAATGAGACTCCAGTACTGTAAGAGCTTGGCTCAGTCCGCGGCCCGGTCCCCATGCAGGACCCGCCCTGATGCAGCTGCTCCGTGCTGCAGGCTGCACTGCAGAGACTAATGGAGCTCACAGCCGCTCAGAGAGGACATGTGAACACAGAGTCATCTGAGCAGAAACACACACACATATTGAGATCTCCTCCCTCTCACAGCACAAACATATCATCTCTGCATCCTTCTAACAAACACTCACATCAACCTCTACATCATCACCATGCTGCCATTTCTAAGTCAGTTACACAACAGGAATGGGCACACGTCGTAAGTGAATTTAAATGCCGAAGGACAGCTCGACAGCTCAGCACCTCACAGACTCGAATGCACTGGGCTGGAAGAGTATTAATGGGGATTCCATTTGGCTCTGAGTGATTTAGACGCTGTGCATTTCGTTAAAGACTTCCTGGCTACGACAGCGATTAAGCTAGACGCATTCTTCAGAGAGAGATGGAGCACACAACTCAGACCAGACCAGACAGGGCGGTCAAATGGAAATTGAGTTAGTGTGTTGGCTGTAAAGACATCTGAGAACTTACCAGGTTATTCAGGGTGTTTTAGAAAGAGAAAGATATGCAGGATAATCACCATCCGCCCGGCTTTGTCTTAAATAAGGTGATGGAAGTGCTGACTCAAGGACTTTTCTATTTCATGGAAATCTGCAAGTTCTTTCCTGACATTCTGTTAAGAAACAGAAGACAAATATCGTCTTTGAGAATTTAGTTCCTTCTCCCCAAAATGTATCATCTTCCCCTCATTGTTCCATTAGTATTATGAATATTTGAGGTTAACATGATGGCGTTGGTGGGACCCATTGCTTGCCGTTGTTATCGTAGAAGTCGGTTCATTCCCACGTGTCACGGAGCAGGTTGATAACAGCCCCAGTTTGTGAGCACTAACTGGTCCTAACTGGTGCCATGCTGCCCCAAGCAGCCAGACAATGGTGGTTATTCTGCCCTGGGCCGGAGAGAGCCTGAGTGGGTGTAAGGAATGACCAGTCTGGGGGGGGGGGGGGGGG
>NW_022281110.1:0-2930 GCF_004355925.1 Anarrhichthys ocellatus | reverse complement strand
GGGTGGGAGGGAGGAGGGTACCCTGGGTCGCGACGCGGGGCGGTTGCGAGGGTGTTCCAATATGGCCTCCACACAGTGACTGGACTGTGTGGCAGTCTGGGGGGAGACGACAGCACCACAAAGACCTGTCTGTCTTCCTCTACACCCAGAGTCTGAGTGTCATCGTGGGAGACACTGAGAGAAAGAAAGGGATGGATGGTGAGGGGTGAGAGATGGAGGGGAAGATTGGAGGGGGATGTTGTCGTCAGTCCCGTTTCATTTGACTGGGACGGGACGGTCGGGCGTAGTTCAGCAGGCAGGAAGGACTCGGGTCATCGGGGGATGCTGACAGAGATGCTTCAGGGAGTTGGAGGACAGTCACACAGATCAGTGCCAGAGTTGGCTCAGCAGAGAATTAGACCCAAGAGTCGAGTTACATGATTTACTCGAGGACCATGGGCAACGTTCACTGGCATGTTCGGATATTTCCTTTTAGAGACGGTTAATAACAATCGATTGGACAGACGATGGATTCTACAGTGATGGTGCGTTCTGTCATCTGTGCTTTATGTATTTTTTGTTCTTTGTTATTGACGTTTATGATTCACTTCCATATAACTAACATATACATATCTTCTGTTGCGTTCTCAGACATGATTGTGCCGGTGTGTATGATCTCTTCACCTCTTTATGTGATAAAGTAATTGGTCCCAACATCATATTGGAAATGAGCGAAAACAACAAATCTTTTATCTTTTACCTTATATTTAAGTTCATCCATTTCATGTCAAGACAACTTTAAATTTCTTTCGCAAATGAAATGTTGCACAAACAATGTGTCATATGTCTTTTTAGTTCACTTGTCAATTCTTGGATATTTAACTGATTAGTAGCTGAAACCTTTCAAATTGGGTTGGTCGCTCTGAGAAGCTGCACTGTGCTGCTGTGAGCTACAGAGACATTTTAAACGAGGTTATTCTATAAGCATGCACTATTATAAAAACAGGATGAAGGATCATTTAAACACTGAATGGAAATGATTTGATTCATGTAATGTGCTGGTTTGTTTTAGGTCTCCTTTATGTGAATTTTCTTCATGTTTTTATGCTCTTTTAACTTTTAACTTATTTATTTTTTAAGTACGTTATCTTTGTTTTTATGTGGTAAAACTTTTCGGCAACGACCCCCTTTGTGAAAGAGATTCAGTATCTCAATGGGATTATCCTGGCTAAATAAAGGTTTCATGAATTAATAAATGAATAGATGTAATGGTTGCATCGTCTTACATGAAAACATTGCTGCCTGTTCTAAGCAGCCATGTTGTTTCAATCCATTTACTAATGGTATGAAAATCAATAAGCATTGCTAATAACTTGAGCTTCCTTGAGTGCGATCCATCAGAATGAACATCAATCCTGCATCATCTGTCCGTTTCATATTATTGTTGTGTGATAATGCAACTTAAATGTGGAATTATTTGAAAAGACTGCATGGCATTGGATTGTTACGATAATGTAACTTTGATAAAAACAGAATGAATGCAGACTTGATGGTCGTTGTGCACGTTTTAAAGGGTCTGCCAATAGATTTTTACATCATATGGAAAGTAATGGGAGCCAATGGGACAAACACATGAATTATCTCTGAAACACATTAGCCTGGTATGTGAACTAGTTAGCTGTAATGTGATTCGTAGTAAACAGCTTAGCGAAGATCACAACGACATGATTATAACTGTATCATCCTTTTCCTCTCTCCTTCTCCTCCAGTCCAACTCCTGAAGTCCACGGATCTCGGCCGCCACAGTCTGCTCTACCTGAAAGAGATCGGGAATGGCTGGTTCGGGAAGGTAAGCCCACTTCTGACGCCTTCATATCTTCATAACCTCCCGCCGGTGGTTTTGACAGACGCTCCTGCTGTCCCTGCTGTCCCTGCTGTCCCTGCTGTCCCTGCTGTCCCTGCAGCTCCCTGCAGCTCCCTGCAGCTCCCTGCCAGGTAGATGAAACGCAGCCCCAGTGAGCCTCACATCACGGCTGTTAGACTTTGCTGTGATCCCAGACGTGTGTTTAGGATGAAGTCAGTCAAAAAAAAATGTCCGACACGCTGAGTTAACCTGTAACGTCTCAGTGTGTATTGCCAACCTGATCCCCGGGCCTTTGATGTCGGCCTGTCCGAGAAGTGCAAGACTTAAAGGACGAATTTAAGCTGGTAAAAGTGATGACACTGCAGGCTGATCATTGTGTTCATCTCGTGTTTTTACAACCAGATAACATGTTGTTGTCGTTCTCTCTTGTTCTCTCCCTTCTCTCTGTTTCTCCTCCTCTTCCAACTCAAACTGTTCACTCATGACTATACATGCGTCCTCTCCATCCTTGTGTACCTTCACTGGGTATGTCCATCTGTACGTGTGTTTGTCTGCATTTTTCTGTCTCTGCACCATCTTTTGGATTCTCTCCCCTAAAACTCCTGCATGACTGCTTGACGTCTCTTCTGTTTGTCTTTGTGTAACGGTCACTTCCACTCCATGCTCCAATGGGTTTGTCTGTGTGTAAAATGTCTGTTTGTCTGTCCATCTGTCTTCCCCGTGCGTATATATGTCTCTTTCTGAACTGTTTCAGGTTCTGCTGGGGGAGGTGAACGCAGGCCTGAACACCACCCAGGTGGTGGTGAAGGAACTCAAAGCCAGCGGCAGCGTTCAGGACCAGATGCACTTCCTGGAGGAAGCGCAGCCTTTCCGGTATTTATTTACTCCTCTCACCTGTCACCCGTCTTTCTGGTTGGATTCCTGTCTGTCTCTGTGTGTCAGTGATGGTAAAGTAACTCATACATACGTTCACTGTCAATTCTGAGGCGGTGGAACTGTGCTAGAGTATTGTCATTTTTCACTTTTTAACTTTCCCTCTGCTACATGTCAGAGGGGATTTTATATATATATATATATATATATATAT
>NW_022281109.1:0-13241 GCF_004355925.1 Anarrhichthys ocellatus | reverse complement strand
TAGCGTTACTACTGTGTTCATTTGTCTATCGTGTCGTTTTTATGAATGATATGAATGGCTCGTGCTCTAGCGCTGCAGTGTTGCTGGATTGATCCGTCATGCTTGACATTTTATGTTGTCATATAAATATTAGTGCTCAGCAAGTTAACGCATTATCATCATTAATTAATTAACTCCGACAATTATATTATCGCGCGTTAACGCAGTTTTTTAAAATTATTATTATTTTGAAAGTCCGTTGCTCACTGGCTCTGAATACACATACAGACAGTCCATGGCTCACAGGAGGGGTGGGATGTTGATCAGGATTGGCTTGGGATGGGCGTAATAGGCTTCTCAACCAATGAGAGCATTTGGGGTGGGCGCTGCGGCCCGATAGCCTATCAGCGTTGAGATGCTCCCCCTGTCATCACTGACGTCCTGACGTTGAATCAGGAAACAAATACTGTATCCGTCTGTGTTCACCCAGAGCTCTACGATACCTCATATTAGTGGAGACCGGACCAAACTATTTATATAAATGTGTGTGTATATACCACATGGTACAAACAATGAATAGACGCTGCCATATTTACGCCTGTGTGACGTTATGTTGAGTGTTGATGGAGATGCTACAATGCTAGCTTAGCATAGCACCAATCGATCCAGACTCCATTGAGAAAACAAGTATTTTAAAAGTTATTTGCTTGTCGTCTTGTGGAGAGAACTAACTAAACATGAATTCAGACTTTTTACAAATCAGCATCATTACGTAGTTATTTCGGAGTCCCTTTTTGTCGATGAGATCCACGGAGCTCCTCTGGACTGTTATGAACCAGACATGACGGCGTTTAGTTTCCTGATATCTGGACTTCCACAACAAGTACGAAGCAGTCCAATCTGGGAGAAGATTTTCGATTCAATTATAGTGGCTTAAATTATTCATAGAATAGTATTTCAACACACATTGCTTTTTTTGTTGTGTTGATTTCATAAAATCTATATAATATACAAGAAATATTTGAACTGCTGCTGTGTAAAGGGAATACTGCTGTTAAAAAGCACCGTATTTGTTTAAAGTGTTTGCAAACCACGTTATTGCACTTGTGTTCATATAGCAGTACTTTTAAAATAAAAGTGCGCAATACACTACTTTTGAATTCATTATTGAATTTTGTGCATAACAATGCGATTAATCACAATTAAAAATTGTAATCGTTGCCCAGCACTAATAAATATATGTGACTGGTTCTTGTGAGTTTGTTCTTGTCATTGTGTCAATTACATTGATTCTGACTTGTCCGTTAATGACGAAGCATCCCGTCATCGCGGGGTTAGGTTCAGAGATTTGATTCTCTGTTTGAATCAGTAGGGAGCAGCTAACTGCTGTTGTTTCCCCGCTAAGCTAGTTTAGCGTAGCCTCCCTGAAGACACTTGCGGTGCCTCAGCTGTTTTTTGTTATTGTTCCCGGTTCAAAATGTCACACAGCCCGTTGTCTCCTACGTGAGCGCAGTCCACCGAAAATATTATATTTCCCACAATTTAAGCTTCTGCATTTTCCAAATGCACTAGTATTATTCAAACGTATTGTTCGGTTCGTAAGCCTCGTACCGAACAGTTTAATACGAATACGTGTATTGTTACACCCCTAGAAACAAATAACCATAGCTAGGACAGCACAGAAGGCCCAGGTATAAAATGCACGGCCCGCCACTGATGTTGACCAATATTAACTTACCTAAAACTTACTTACTTACTGTATGTAACCTAACAAACATACTTATGTTATCTAACAAACATACTTATTTTAACCCAAACCCTAATATTTTCCCAAACCTAACCAAGTAGTATTGTTGCCTAAACAGGTTCTGCTCTGCTGGGGCTTGTTGCAGGTGACCGATCACTCGTGTTTCTGGACATTCGTAGGAGAACATGAAATATGAAACAAGACTTTTGATAAGATATTATACAAACTGTTGTATGAGGATACGTCGCATAAAGTGTGTCGTCAGCTCATACCTAAAACTTCAAGCTAAATTTTATATCATGACATTACCAGGCATCAGTCAAAACACTTGGCCAAGTAGTGAATCAGCATGGTATTCCTTAATAATAGCAGACAGAAAGAAAAATACTATACTTATTTGGGTGGGGTACAGTGTGTATATCCACTATTTCTTAAAGGGCTGTCAAACCCTTTTTATGTGGTTTTGTGACCCTGTGGGATAAGAAGTCATGCGGTGGTGTGTACACTGTCATTTGCACTAAGTGGTTGAGCCACAAGGTTCCCCTGGCCTCTTGGGATTTATAGACTGCCACTGGTTCAATACCTGGCAATACAAAGCAGGACTTCATTTAAACAACTTGAAACCAGGCCATGCTGCCTTTCCTCCTGCCACGAAAAGTCATGAATCTGCCCATGTGGCGTGCAGTCATGAAAAAGCCACTATTTGATGGACCCTGGGCTGTAAATCTTTCACCATCAACCTTCCGGCACTCCCACATAAGAAGATGTTACACAGTACATGGTCTGGGGCAAATATGTGCACGGCTTCAGCAGTGCAATGCTCGACAGCTGAATCATCACGTATCACTCCAAGTGCTCCATAAACATTACATGATGGACTAATTTAAATCTCTTTAGTATTACTGTCATAATGGAACTCTCTCTAATTTGTGTTTTGATGACAACGATTTCTTGACTCACCTGTTAGTCTCGGCTTCACTCTCCAAGATCGCAGCAGAAGGATTATGTTGGTGTTTTGGAGAGAAAAAAAACGATGTAGCTGGAAAAAATTAATGAAGCAAATTCAGGCTTAACGTGAGAGCTGGTTACTATAATGCATTTAGGGGTTTAAGGTGCTGAAATCCAATGTTTTTTGCCAATATTCAATATATTTACATTTAGAATGTGCATCCATGAGCATCTGTCTTTTAGATGGGTTGGCAGCCTCTCAAGGCAGAGTGAGGAAGGTTTCACTGCCAAGGCCATAGAGTGAAGGGAAGAGGATGATGACGACAGAAATATAATCTTTTACATTCGAATGCCCTATTTCGTCTCTCATATGTCCTTATCTAACATGATTTATAATTTATTTAGTGAAAAGTCAGGTGTAGTTATCACATGTCAGTAAACAAAGTGTCTCTCACAGCAACAACACTCATTTTAAAAACACCTTGAGGAAGATGTAATGTAATGCAACCAAATGTAGCATGAAACTAACTAGCAACAACAACGCCCTAAATAAGAAGACATGAATGTGAAAATAAAGACTGTAAGGCGACAGGCTTTTGAGGGATTATTTGCTGAAAGACGACTTTCATTTCTTCCTGTGGGTGTCGGGTCATTGACAGTTGGCAGTGCGTAACGTAATGCGTTTCCTGATTTGTAATCACCTGGCATGAGCCTAAAGACATTACAATAAAACTTTGAGAATCCCAAACTGTCTAGTTTCATGTTTGCTGTGATCTGTGTTCTCTTATCTACTGTTTCATTTTCAATATGAATCCATTGTGGAAAATGGCTTCTTCCGAAAATGATACCTGATGGCTTAAGCTTGACTGACTGTAAATACTGTACATTAAAGGGCAATGTATGGCATACATTGAAAGCTCTGGTATTATGCATAACTGGTTCAAGTTAAGGCCTTTTGAAAATTTAAATACTTTTTGTAATTGAACATTGTTGTATGAAAGACATTAGCATTAGCTGCAATGAAGCCAGGGAGTTTTATGATCTAATTTACTGTTTGCTTTGATTATAAGGCTCATTAGCAACGGTTTGTGGCTGTCTTGCTTAGCTGTGCTTCACCGCAGGTTCACTGAGAACAGATGTGGTTGTTCCTTCCATCCCTGGTCCTCGAGAGGCATTTGATTTTGGACATTGGAATTCAAGTTGTCTCAGCTATTTCTCCACATCAGTAAGCTGATGCTCCCCTTGTCTGATCTTTCTCATACTGGACGGGGATTGAGGGAGGTTGCCACATTTTTCACAGTACTCTGATGGTGAGTGCGCTATGATTGTAAATTAGGCTCTTAGGAGTATTCTTCATGTATACAGCCCAGTGGTGAGGGACCATCATGTTGTTTGAAGCCCTCCAGATATAATTACTGCTCTCTAGTAGAAGACAGTAGGTTTAGTTTGATATTGTTGGCATTGGATGATTGCGTATGCCCTCAATATTATAATCATATATCACCTAGTCCTTCTATCACCTGTGATATCGTAGATATGATGCAGTGAGTTTTGTGGTGACTGTTTATTAATGCTGCAGCTTTAAGTCGGAAAATAATTTTAATTATAAATCTTCAGCAATGTCTTTTCTCATATTCATTTACATATTATTACAAGTACAATCAAATGCTGAATAAGATGTTTGTAGGCAACCAAACTGTTACAAATAACTTTCATGAACTGAAAGCAAAAGGGTTAAAGTTGTTAGACAAAAAAAAACATGGACAACTGCCAGACCGGACAACGCAGTGTAAGTGACCTGTCAATCACAAGGTAGCCCCGCCCTAAAGCATACCCTGCTTTATGGTCTATTTTTGTGTGCTATTGAAAAAGACTTGAAACTAGAGATTGAGAGCGTAAACCATGCTTTACAATGTTTACTGAGGTAATAAATCAAGAGGGAAGTAGAGTCATTTTCTCATAGACTTCTATACAACCAGAGGAGTCGCCCCCTGGTGGACATTAGAGAGAATGCAAGTTAAGGACATCATTATAGCATTGGCTCCACTGATCACCAAATACAGTGACCTCCTCACTTTCAAAGACTAGGGCTGGTAACCTTTACACATTTTTCTTATGATGGTGTCAGTATGATATATGAGTGTCAGTACTGATACCAAACTATTTTCCTTTTCTTAGTACGTTTGAGAAATATAAACAAGAAAAGAATTCAAGGCACCCTGAGTTCTGAGTATGATGTCAAACCTTGAACAGATTCATAGAAACATCTGGCCACCTGCCTGTATATTGAATTGGCAGGTGGTTTTAATGTTGGTAACAACTTCACGTTTCTGGAGATCACAAACTTACACACCGTCTTTGATTTGTATTGTTCTGTGGTCTGGTGTAGCTGAAAGAATGGCACAAACGTATTCTCCGAATGTTTACAGATGTTTCTCAGATGTTTCCCAGCTCAGAGAGAGGATCATGAATCAGAGCAGAAAAAAGGTGGGGCACCCAGAAAACAAGCGTTAGCCCACCAGCACACTTTATCTCTGGTAGAGCTTCAGCAAAGACAATAAATGGAGTACAGTTCATGCACAGTAACTTATACTGAGCGCTTTCGTATTCTATCATATCACAATGAATCACAATAGACAAAGTGTCAGAAAGCTGATGTACCACACACACACAGACACATTTTGGCTGCTAACTTGCATCAGTTAAGTCAAGTGTTGAGGAGTAGAGCAGGGATGATAAGTTGTGAAGGCTGGCAGCACGTCTGCCGATTAGCCTGGCATCGGTTAGCACCATGCCGTCAGAGGCATTTCTCTCATGCCAAAGCCAGCATCGCACAAATGAGAGAGCAAGGGGGGGCTGGAGATAGTAGCGATGGGGAGATAGGAATCTGCCGAGCGACACAGACACAACAACAAAACAAACAGAGGGCCAGGAGGCTACCTATCAATCAATGCTTGTGTCATGGACGGGATAGGCCTAAGTGTCACATAGCTGAATATGAACTGACAGCTGTGTGTGTGTGTGTGTGTGTGTGCCTGTGTGGGGGGTACTGCCACACTGTTTTCTGTAAAGGTGCACCCTGCCTGTCACTGTCAAGATTGACTGCATCATCATCGACACATGAAAGATGACCTTGAACAGAGCAGGTAGACGAAGCATTACAATGGCGATAATCAAATAGCTCTCCTGAACACACACAAAAGATAACACACATTTGCTCTGCTTTAACATACCTTTATTTGCTGATAACATTTCAGAGTGAAGTTTCAAGTGCCTTTTTGAGAAATAATCCAAAGCCAGGATGGACCAATATGCCTTCCCTTCTCTTCCCCTCACTCTTTTGTCCTGCGGGGATATAATCTCAAGGTTTGATCCTCAAACAGAAGTCAGCGCTGATCGCACAGACACCTTTGTGCTGCTCGTATTTCCCAGTGTGTTGCCCGCAGAATATAAAACAAAGGTGGAGGGCTGAATGCGATGAGAGATGAGTGGACATGGCAGCAGCCAGTGCTTGTGTGTCACCTCGGGGCTGCAGGTAGTCTGTTATCTAGTAAAGACACATTTAATAATAAATAACCTGATCACATTACTTGATGCTTTCTAAAAGTGACACTAGTTTTGACTGTTCATTTGAATTTTGTTGAGAATCTGTATAAAGGAGTCATACAGGAGGACATTCCCGACAATAAACTGCAGCTAACACACATTGCCTGCAGGTGATGCAAGTGGTAGAATTGACCCTTCGCTAAGTCCAGCCCTTCGAACGCAGATTGGCCAATCATAGCGGGCCATTGGCCAGCTCTGACCAGTCTCCAGCTCTTCCATAGACTCAAGTACAAATGTTTCAGATGTTCTTCATGTTCAGGCTGGTTTAGTGGATTTGTAGGTGAAACATGTAATTGCGATACTTGTTAGGAGATATACCTTTCTAAAAGGTTACGTTTCTACTAGTGCTGGGCAACAATTCAAATTTGTAATCGCGATTAATCTCATTGTTATGCGCAAAATTCAATAATGAATTCAAAATTAGTGTATTGCGCACTTTTATTTTAAAAGTACTGCTATATGAACAAAAATGCAATAACATTTGGTTTGCAAACACTTTAAACAAATCAGGTTATTTTTAGCAGCAGTATTCCCTTTACACAGTTATAATGATTCTGATAATAGATATGCAGCCGGTGTTCACAACTTTATTTCCATGTGTGTAATAAATGCAATTTGAAATATACACCTTGAAAACTGCAAACCTATCTGCGTCATGTTTTTTTCTTTTTTTCAAAATTCTCAGTAGCGATAACTACTGCAGCAGCAGCAGGAAGAGAAGGAAGAGACGCCTCACAAACACAGCTGTTCACCGCTCGCTGCCCGGTTCTTGTGTTAAAAATGTCCGCTTAATAATAAATAAAAAAACTGCGTTAATGCGCGATAAAATAATTGTCGGCGTTAATTAATTAATGCGTTAACGCGATAATAATGCGTTAACTTGCCCAGCCCTAGTTTCTACATAAAAACCTGTGGAGCTAACATTCACAGAGTACATTAGCTCATCAAACTAGCGTTGGCACTTTTATGCTACTGAAGGACAACTGAATGTCTACACATGCTGTTTTTTCTTTTTTTATGATTGTAACAGTGAATAGAGACCTACCCGGCTTTACAGGAACACTGTTGTTCCTTAATTTCATTGTATTCATTCTGCATCTCCTGATGTGGTGGTTCACTTTAAAACTATACCTTTAGATTCTTTGTTTATCTTTATAACCTTTTTTTCACTGCTGACTCAGTTAGAAATCCTGAAAATATCCCGCAAACACATATTGTAGATCACTTTTTTGTTTTTCCTATAATTAGATCATATTTTTTCTGGGAATGCAGTTTGTGTGGGTAGCTCTGACAGCTTGACAGAGTATCAGCAGGTAGCGGGTCTTAGCGAAGGGTCACTTGCAGCAGCTATGCCTTTGGTTTCCTGTGAGTGGCAGCATGGACTACATCTGCAGTTCTGATAATACTATAGGTGGTGCATTATTTTATTATTATTATTATTATTAGTTGCATTATTAGTTATTTGTGCATGTTGACAGCTATTGAACCAGTCAATGACAAAACAGCTCTACCTTGTTGAGGATCTGAAGCCTGTAATTTATAAGCCAATCTCATTGTGTAGCTAATGCAAACTAGTTGAAATTAAACATTAAAGGTTGATTAAAGGTTTAGTTCTATACTGGGTGATTGTGACTGGCACAGAGTTTTGTGCAAGTTTGCACAAAAAGTGCTATACAATTGTAGCTAAAGCATAGTGTAATTGCTCCTTTACTCATGCACATGATGTTGTTGGGAACGTAAAGGAGCGTGTTTGGGTTATCAGCATCTAAGAAACTAAATTCTTGACATCGATAGAATTATTAATGTCAGTAACAATTATTAATGATTATTAATAATAACGGGGCACCACCCTGCGAACAGGGACCAATAACCAAACGATAAATTAAGTCTCATAATTAGTGTTCACTCACAATGTCAACATTCTGAGTACTATTACACATTCAGAGTGAAAGTGAAGGTTTAAGTTCGAGCACAGACCACATATACAGATGTTATCACAATACACATGCACAAAGTAATCACAGACAGCTGCTCTTTAAAATATAACAGTTTATTACGTTCTAATACTAATGATCTAGTCAACTAATATCTAAACTAACAACAACTATACATTTATGAGCACGCTATCTAAAATCAACAGACTATGGAAACGAGGGGGGGGGAAGTGTGTGTACATGTAGTGTGTGTGTGTGTGGGTGTATGTGTGCGTAGGGGTAGGAGCGAGGTAACAGCTCAGCGACGTATGACGTAGTTGGGACGTGGTGACATCTCTCATGCGCGAGACTCAAAATGGCGGATACCTGGCGTCTACGTGCCGGTAGCCGTTTAGCACGTAGCTCAATTAGCTCAAAGCTATATGTGTGTGTGTGTGTGTGTGTGTGTGTGTGTGTGTGTGTGGATTAGTAAAAGAGAAGGGAATGGAACAAAACAAAATGAAATAAAACAAAAGTTTGGAGTTGGAGTACGGAAGATTGCTCTCTCAGCCAGGGGAGCAAGAACCGCGACTCTTTGTCTCAGCCGGCGGTTCTGACCTCCTGAACTGATGAGAAGCAACTTCGACCTCACTGCGGCTGTCTCGACACGAATCACAGTAGCATGGAATACACGCTAACTTCTACACAACACTAGCAATTTCAGGGATCGCCAGTGTCGGTGATTATTAAGCATACACCACGTTACAAAAATGAACAGTACTTTAAGCACACAAACAAGATAAAATAAACACAAATGAACTCTCTCTAACTCTGCCCAGAATCTATTTCGCCTTACGGTACGATGCAATCGTGGTGATTGAGGGGAGTTCTTCTGAGCTTCCGTGGGCTCGGGCCGCGGGAGGTGTTCTCTCGGTAGGAGAGAATCGCTTCGTCTGGATAAGGGCCGTTCGCGTCCTTATGACCGGAGCGAGCGAGGCGCTTGGTGGAGAGTGGAAGTTCTCTCTCTCTCTCTCTCTCTCTCTCTCTCTGAAGAAGAAGTCTTGCTTGTTCACTTCTGCAGGACTAAAAAGGGATTCGCTTCGTGGATACGAACAAAGATAAAATAGACAGTTTGGTGAATTCGGCCAGCGAATATAAACTGTTAGACCTAGGATTTGGTTGAAAAGGGAAACAACGTTGGTGTGCTCCCTAGCTCGACGGAGGTCGAAGGGAAAAAGCATTGAGGTGGGGGTTGCAGGTAGTTTTGTAGAACGGTGGCTGAATCACAGGGGTCCTGGGGTGTCTTGGCTCTCGGCCAATTAGATTGCAGCGCTGCTTTCAGGTAACTTCAGGAACACATAGTTTTTGGGGGGAGGAAACTCACACCCTAATGTGAATTTCTTCAGAGCTGGGGGTTTGGTGCTCAAACTACAATCAGGATGAAACCTTTGCTTGCAAAAGGGAAGGCCTGACTCTCTTTGTTCCACAGCACATGTCGAAGCCATATAGTCAGATCCCAACAATGTCCTCCTATACACATATACATACATAGTCTATACACATGCAGCCCTCTGTTTGATTCCTCCTATAAGCCGTGGCAGGGTTATAACGACACCAAAGTTGGTACCTCTGGGCACCATCCATGGCAATGCGGGGTACTAGGGCTCTGCCAGTCAGCTGGATTGGGCCTGCTAATCACTTAATTATTTTGGGCTAAACTGCTTCGGGCCTAGCCCAGACCCTTATGAAGGTGCTGGCCTGTTGCAGAAACCTACGGCCCCTCCCAGAGCCTGCCCCCAAGCCGTCAGGAATTAGTCGGCTCTGTCGGGGCCAGGACTTTTTTTTTTAGGACAGGAGTAAATTGAGAAGCACACATGTGATACCTGGGTGTATGCATGTGTATGCAGTGTCTGAGTTGTATGAGGAAACTGTATGCTTTACAGTTATAATAGCTCAACGTATCTGTGTGAGCGTGTCGCTGCAGGCCGCCTACTGATAACCCTGTCAAACAAACCAGCACCCCCAGCTGTCGGCTCTCCCAGGGGCTCTGCTCCTCTGCTAATGGAGACCAACTCCGGGTCCGCCAGAGGAAGAGGTGTGTCAAAATACCCATTATCTACTTCCGAGAAAACACAGTGCAGAAACCCTTTGGAAACACAGTTTAACTGGATTCAGAAGAAAGCAGTCATGTATGTATGTGAAAGTGCTTCAGGATGTTGTCCAATATGATCTGCTTAACTTTACAGTTTGTATCTATCCTCTTCTGACTCACACAAATGGAATTATACACATGAAACCTTTTTGTAATCAAAAACACAGTATCACAAATTACTGAGCATGACAATATTTCTAATGAATGAAATGTCTCATTTACCTCCTCATATAAAATACAGGATACATTTTAAATGATGTGTTATATGAGTCTAACTTCCAGCCTTTCACTATTAAATGAATGCACAACCAAAGATTTGTGTGAGACAAGGTCTACAGTTAAAAGAACGGATGATGCGCTAACTTTTAACAAGTGAAAACAGTAAAAGGAATGTACTCCCAACACCAGACTCCTTTGGCTACCTTAGTACTTAGTGATGAAAAGAAAAGTACATGAAAGAACGGAGTAGGCCGTTGAGATTCAAGGAGAAATATGTATATCTTTTTACTTCTTGGTTTAATTGCCAGCTCTCCATCAGGGTTGGGACTCAAATCTTGATATGATAAAAAGCTGCTTCGCCTTACGGTGGTGAAATGGAGAAACAAATGTGTATGTGCTGGTGCTAAACCAAAAAAAAACATGTCCTTAGCCCTGTGTCCAGACTGTCAACAGTGGCACATACACAGATACTTACTTTTCAAAAGCTAAGCTATCACATGAATGAAAAACATCAAAACAACAGCTGTTTCAAGCCCATGTAAAGTTTGAAATGTTTTCATCTGGTTTTGATGCTGTATGAACAGTACAACAAAAGCTGATTTGAAAGTGCTGCCAGTGTCATGGCACCATCGACCCGACTCTCTCCTCTCCACCAACTGCAGGACAGCTCAGGTCAGTCCCATTGAGGCATGTGAGATAAAACACAACCTTATGTTACATCAGATGATGTGCACTACATACTTTGCAAAGCCCCTCTGGCCTTGTAAATTGGTCAGATCCTCACTGAAAACACAGTTTGGAACACAGCAGTAAAGCAATTCTATATCCTCCACTGGAGACTATCCCTGGACCTCATAAAGGATCCTGTACACTCCACCCACATGCTTTTAATGTGCCCACCAGGTTCAAGCAGGCTTGATCCAGCCTGCAGTATGCCCTTGGAAATGACATTCATAGCATTATTAATGGTGGTAATTCACTGGAGATTGGCAAGAATGTAGTGGTTTTGCATATCTGTTGACATGGACCAAAGCCTGCTTATCAAGGATATTTTAAATTGCTCAAGGCAATCGTGATTAATAACTGCCTCTGCAGAAGTGTTTTTATCCATGTTCTTGGGAAATAATAGCATATGAATTCAGACTTTAGGTTATTTCAAAACCTTTTCAATGAATAATTTTAGGAACATGTTTGCAGTACTCAATTTTACAATGCAATGCTGTGTTTTTGACTAAACTTCTAGTTTGTCTCTTCACTGACTTCTCATCCTCACTGTTCAAGGGGTGTCATGGCGGCTCAGCAAGCTAAGCCGGATTCCACGTTCTCTGCTGCACCATGAGCAAAGCTTGGCACCTTGTCGGCCCGACTGTATGTCATCCATCCCATCTTTTCTCCCTTTACTTTCCCATTTCCCCCCCTCTTGTTCACTTTAATCATGTAAAACAGGAACGTCAGCAATCATTTCCACTCAAGCAGAGTTCCTGAACCCCAAACATGGTATCCTAAAAGTAGAATAAATATCTAACATCTGACAACAGAACGCTATAAGCTCCCAGTTTCTCTCATCATTTACACTCCCATGGTTTGGTTACACCAGCACCAAAACCCACCTCTTAGTAGTTCTATACGAAGACAAACATATGGGTGGTGATTTTGAACTTGTCCAATATATGCTGTGTAAAGGCTCGTAGAGGGGTAAGTCCTATTGGTCTCACTTTCACATAATAATGAAGTCTCAGAATTATTAAGGAAATTATATTTTGATGTTATTATGCCGGTTTCAGAGACATCTGGTTGTGTCCCGTGCAACAATAAAATTAAACGTAGACATTTTTTCAAGTCTGTCGTCAGGCGACCTGCACTACCTCTGAGCCACAGCCGCCCCCACTGAATCGTCAGTCACTCTGTAGTGAAGTTAGTCGTTCGTCATTTAAGTTAATATCCACCACGCTCTTTTCCTAAACTGACTTCCTGTAAAGACATAGGTCTATTTTAAAAAGACACTATGCATTTAAGGAGTAGAAACTTACCAGCTGTACCTGCCACGTCCAAAACTGACTCTAGAGAAAAACCTACAGCATCGTAGCTTGAAGCTTATTCACCAGCCGTGAATACCTTCACTTTTGTAGCTCCACTAGGATCACATTTGAAACATTCTGACCAAAAAGAAAATGAGAAAATCATAATTACCTCAGAACACCTTGTCATGTGATCACACAGAGACATTGAAATGGTGTCCATGTAGTGTCAATTGGACCAGGTAATGTGTCATTATGAGGAACAGCCCTCCAGGTATTTGCAACATTTATTGGAGTAGGGTAAGGGGGAAAGAACAAAACCACTTACCTTCTCCAGCCAATACGACAGTCTTCTTTAACAAAGTACATTACACAGATTGAACAATCCATCATAGCACCCCTACTCTGTTCTCATAAAGTGAATGAATAAATGCCCCTTCTCATTCTAAAGATGACTTTTTTAAAGCATTTCTTCTGCTACAGTTCTTGTTGGTTTTGCTTTGTTCCAGTGTTGTATCTGTTATTGTTAGGCAGGAGTGAACTGGGACAAAAAATAGCCCTGGCATATATATATATATATATATCTATATATATATATATAGATATATATCAGTGTATTTTATACCTGGGCCTTCAGTGCTGTCCTACTACAGTTGAAC
>NW_022281108.1:2925-13258 GCF_004355925.1 Anarrhichthys ocellatus | reverse complement strand
CTCGGGATCCCCCAGAATGAGCTGGAACATGTTGCCGGTGAGAGGGAGGTCTGGGTCGGCCTGCTTGACCTGCTGCCACCGCGACCCGACCCGGATAAGCGGTGGAAAATGGATGGATGGATGGATGTTCCAATTGTAACATTATCTAGCTAGCTAGCTAACTTAGCTATTTTCCAAATGTGATCTTGGGTAGAAAGCTAATTTAACTGTGTTCCAAATGTAACGTTATCTTACCTGATGTGTTTTATGCGACATGCACAAACATGAACATGTGCTAACAACATGAACCAACATGTGCTAACTTGAGCCTAACATGAACCAACATGTGCTAACTTGAGCCTAACATGAACCAAGATTTGCTAGCTTGAGCTAACATGAACCAACATGTGCTAACTTGAGCTAACATGAACCAACATGTGCTAGCTTGAGCTAACATGAACCAACATGTGCTAACTTGAGCTAACATGAACCAACATGTGCTAGCTTGAGCTAACATGAACCAACATGTGCTAGCTTGAGCCTAACATAAACCAACATGTGCTAGCTTGAGCCTAACATGAACCAACATGTACTAACAACATGAACCAACATGTGCTAGCTTGAGCTAACATGAACCAACATGTGCTAGCTTGAGCTAACATGTGCTAGCTTGAGCTAACATGAGCCAACATGAACCAACATGTGCTAACATGAACCAACATGTGCTAACTTGAGCTAACATGAACCAACATGTGCTAAGTTGAGCTAACATGAACCAACATGTGCTAACTTGAGCTAACATGCACTAAATAGCTCACAGCCGTCTATGTCAACAAAGAGAGAAGCTCAGCTAACATCACGGAGAGAGAGACTTCATTCTCTGATCAGGTCGCCGTTACTAGATGATAGTTGATGAGGTATGAATGATCTAAATAAAATAGAGAACCTTTAACCTCTTATATCAACAGATATAAGATCCAACAAACCAAGTTCTTTATACACATCAGTTAATTAATTAAGGGGTCAGAGGACAAACATGTTTAATCTCGAATGTGTTGTGTTTTTGAAATGCATCATATGTTTTTATAATAATCTAAAGGGTAATGTAAAGTAGTATAAATATTCACATGAGTAGTAAATGTGTCTGTGAGACTTCCTGAAGATGAACTAATGGTCACAGGATCCACGTGTTTTCTCTCTGAGCTCTAAAAACAAGCGTTCCTAAAGGAAGGGCTGGTATCCAGGGAGGAGACAATAAAAACGTCTGTGCAGCAGCCTATAGGATCAGCCACATATATACGGGCCTATACGGGCAAACACGCCTCATAAAACCAGCCGGGCCTCTTAGGATCCACGTCAGCGGAGGCTGTAGCTCAGCTCACCATCGTCTTCATCGTTTGTTTCTGTGAAGAATATGGAGGAACAAGAAAACAAGGGATATGAGAGTTTTAAAAGAAAGGCAATGAGTTCATAGTATGGAAGCTGTTTAGTGACAAGACTAAAATAATTGAATGAGATTGCGAGAATGTTAAATGTATGACTTTTATATTTTAGGTTGGTCAATTTGGGATGTTTTAAGATCATATTCGGAGATGTAATTTGGATTTATTATTCCAAAATTGCAGTTTATCTCAAAGTTATGATTTAGCCTGAACATGGACATCATATTTTTATATACCAACTTTAACATCAATTTACTGATTAATAATCAGTATTATCTAATAATTTTACATAAAATGTCACAATGTTAATACATCTTCATTTTGGTTTATTTTATTTAGACTTTTTTTATGTAATTAACATTTTACCCTTTTTTATTTTAGTGTTGGAAATGAGCTTCCATATTTTAAAATATGAAAATACACCAAAAACAGAAATATAGGGGTGATATAATCCCTCAATGTAGTCCTTAAAATCTCCTTTAAGGCAAAAATGTCTATGTAATAAATAAATGCACTTTCATGAAGTAAATATATAAATATAACAAATATAATAAAACGTTATGCCGTGCAGTGTGATGATTACAGAGATTCAGACCGTCCATGCTGATAAAGGTCAAATTAAATGTATAAATGATATAAAGTGATGACTGAAGCTTTTTAAATTCGTGCAGACTCAAAGAACCACTTCCTCTCTCTGCTCTCACTGCACTAAAATCACACATGATGACATAGCAGCGTAACATTCAAACCACCGGGCTGCGACCGGAAACTTAAACAAAATAAAAAGGAAGAAGAAGAACCAGACGTTAGCCAGTTAGCGGACCGCTGCTTGAGCTGCAGGCGGCCTCACACGGGCGGCCTCAGAGGTCGGCTCGGCTCCTTCAGCTCCTTTTTTCTCACCGAGCAGACGGGAGCTAGTCGACCATGATGCTGACCACGCCCCCTCCTGGTTCTACCGTAACGGCCGAAGCGAACGCGCAGATTGTTTTAGGGGGAGTGTCCCATCTGCTGCGGCATGCGCTCATTCAGAGGATGTGTGTGTGTGTGTGTGTGTGTGTGTGTGTGTGTAGAGGAGTGGCTTCCTCTGCGCACACAAAGCAGACTCCCCCCCCCCCTCTGCTGCTGACACGCTGTGATGTTGTCAGTGAAGTAATGTTGAACTACATGACGATGATTCAGGAGAAATTAAGCTTCATCTGGAGACTGACCAGTAGAACTGACCTGTAGAACCAGTCAGTGCTGACCTGTAGAACTGACCAGTAGAACTGACCTGCAGAACTGACCAGTAGAACCGACCTGTAGAACCTGTAGAACCAGTAGAACCAACCAGTAGAACCTGTAGAACTGACCTGTAGAACCAGTTAGTGCTGACCTGTAGAACTGACCTGTAGAACCAGTCAGTGCTGACGGACCAACAGACGGGAAGCACATCACTCACTCGGAGGAACATAACCATTATTATAATAATAATAATAATCATCATATTATTACTTTATTAATGTTATGTTATTAATATTCTTACCGATATTATTATTATTATATTGTTATTGTTGATAATATATGTAGTGTCTTGTAATGTCATATGGTTATTGTTGATAACGTGTTATATGCAGACGTAGATTATTAAAACTAAATATAATCAACTGATAAGTGATGTGTTATAGATTAATTTATTTAAGATGAGTGTGTGTTGATCCAGCTGTAGATGAAGTAACTAAACGCTGACAGATGAAAAGCTGAATGCTTTATTATGTTACTTGAAAAATAAAGACGAAGCACTGAAGTGGAACCTGAATTTAAAGAAGCTGTATTTAATATTCAGATCATTATTATCTCATCAAGATAAAGAGGGGGAATATTATTATCAGAGCTTCAACACCTCGTTTAAATCAAACGTTTATCATGTCATACTTTGTTCCTGTGAGGTCGATATAGCTCAGTGGGTATTAGCACTTTTACTGTAACATAGTATTTGCACAGTGTGGTAGAGAGGAAGACGTGGTCGAGAGGAAGACGTGGTAGAGAGGCCTCCACTTGAGTGTCACCGGGGGGAAATGACAAGACCAGCTGGTTGTCATCGGCATAACAATGGTAAGAGAAGTCATGCGAGCGAATAACAGAACCCAGTGATGTTGTGTAGAGCGAGAAGAGAAGGGGGCCCAGGACTGAACCTTGTGGAACCCCCGTAGTCAGCATGCTTGGTTCCGACACGTCCCCCCTCCATGTCACCTGGTAGGATCGACCTGTCAGGTAAGATGCAAACAGGGAGAGTGCAGAGCCTGAGACGCCCATCCCCTCGAGGGTGGAGAGGAGGATCTGGTGGTTCAGTGTCAAATGCTGCAGACAGGTCCAGGAGAATCAGGACAGAGGAGAGATAGTTTGCTCTCGCAGCGTGAAGCGACTCTGTCACCACAAGGAGGGCTGTCTGTCGAGTGACCCACCTTCAACCCGGACTGGTGGGGGTCCAAGAGGCTGTTCTGGTGGAGATAGGAAGACAGTTGATTATTACTAATACATTAACACTAATAACATCAAATTAGTGTCACATTAATAACTAATGGCTTTATTTGTGTGTTCGTGTTCAGACAGAAACATAAAATCATGTGATATAAAAACTCTGACGCACCAAACGCCTCATAACACACACACACACATACAGTTCTCCTGCCCTTCAACCTCAGCTGAAGGTGAAGCTCTTCATCAGCTGCAGTGTGAGAGACGACCTGCAGGGGGAGGAAGAGACAACAGAGACACAAGATGGAGGGTCAGAAGGAGAAGGAATCAAATTTGTTCAATCGAAGGAGAGAGAGAGAGAGACAGAGAAAGAGAGAGAGATTTTTTAGAAACCTTTATGAAACATGAAAAAACAAAAAACACCTTGCCATGGCAATAAATTCGACACAAATCAACAAAACAAACCAAAAGCTAATCAAAACAGTTTCTCTTCACAGTGATTCAAGGAGCGTTGAATATGAGTTCATCTCCAGACACACAACATTTTGCTTCATGATGTGCTGAATGATGGTCCTGAGACCCCATTCAGCTCTGAAATAAATCCTAGATCTGGAAATAGATCTGTAGGGTCAGGAGCTTCCTCTCCTCTGTCGTCCTTCAGTATCTCGACCTCGTCCTCCGTCAGTCTCTCCGCCAATCTGCTCAGGATCCTCCTGCTCTGCCGGATGGAAATCATCCCGAGTAGAGAAGCCACTGCAGGTGCGTCTCTCCATCCAGGAACAGCTACCTTCACCAGTGCCCTCAGGGTGGTGGTCCCAGAGGAGCACAGCATGCTGCTGAGACCTGGAGTCATGCCGTCCTGGATGTCTATCCTGGCTCCGTTCACCAGCGGTTCCTTATTCACAATTATCTCCATCGTTGTTCAGCTCTTTCTTTATCTTCTGAACAAGGCACTGGTGGACACCGGTTTGATCAGTGACACGTGGAACCGCGGACAGGTTGATAATGGCCTGGACCTCAAAAGGGCCGATGAACCGGGCACAGGTGAGCAGGCGAGGACAAATGCTCTAGTGTCCGCCTCCAGCGATGTCCACCAAAAGGTTCTCCGAAGCAGATCAATGGTGCGTCTGACGCCAGGGTGACAGGAGAACCGGGAGGTGTGCGCCCACTGGAGCACTTGGGAGTGTGCGGACAGGGGAACAAAGAGGCGGCCGGGAGGCCCGCCTCCGGGGTCTGGCTGGGTCCGGAGAGCATCCTGCACCACTGATTCAATCGCCCAGGTGAGAGAGGCTGCCACACAGGTTGCAGGGAGGATGGTACCAGGACTGGAGACGTGACCCTCGGGAGAGAACTGGCGAGAGAGAGCGTCGGGCTTGGTATTCTTGTGGCCTGGGCGGTAGGAGATGGAGAAGTCAAAACGCCCGAAGATTAGTGACCACCGAGCCTGGCGAGAGTTTAACCGCTTGGCCGTCCGAATGTACTCCAGGTTCTTATGGTCCGTCCAGACCACGAACGGATGAACAGCCCCCTCTAGCAAGTGTCTCCACTCCTCGAGAGCCAGCTTAATTGCCAGCAGTTCCCGGTTCCCAACATCATAATTCCTCTCTGCTGGGTTCAACCGGCGGGAATAGTAGGCGCAAGGGCGAAGCTTAGAGTCCGAGTCTGAACGTTGTGACAGGATGGCCCCCACGCCTGTGTCAGAGGCGTCCACTTCAAAGAAGAACTGTCGGGTGTCATCGGGCTGAATAAGGATGGGGGCAGAGGAGAACCGTTCCTTGAGGAGTTGGAATGCCTGACCAGCCTCCGGTGTCCATACAAATATGGTCTTGGAAGAGGTGAGCCCAGTGAGTGGGGCCGCCAGCTTACTGTAGTTCCTGATGAATCGGCGGTAGAAATTGGCAAACCCCAGAAATTGTTGGAGCTGTTTCCGGGAGGAGGGAGTCGGCCATTCAGTTACAGCCTTGACCTTTTCTGGATCCGTCCTCACTTGACCCTTCTCAATGATGAATCCCAGGAACTGAACTGAGGTCACATGGAACTCGCATTTCTCTGCCTTCACAAACAGCTTATTCTCCATTAGGCGCTGGAGGACCAACCGAACGTGACGCTGATGCACCAGAAGATCCGCAGAATAGATGAGGATATCGTCTATGTATACGAACACAAAACGGTTCAGGAAGTCCCGGAGTACGTCATTTACCAATGCCTGGAAAACTGATGTGGCATTGGTTAGTCCAAACGGCATGGCCAAATACTCGAAGTGACCGAGGGGGGTGTTGAACCCTGTCTTCTACTCATCCCCTGCTCGGATCCGCACCAGGTGGTATGCGTTGCGAAGGTCAAGCTTGGTGAAGATTGTGGCTCCAGACAGGGGTTCAAATGCAGAATTAATCAGTGGCAGAGGGTATTTATTCCGGGTGGTGATGCTGTTCAGACCCCGATAGTCGATGCAGGGCCGGAGGCTCTTATCCTTCTTGGAGACAAAGAAGAATCCGGCTCCGAGTGGTGATGAGGACGGGCGAATGATTCCAGCTTTCAACGATTGTGAGATGTACTCCTCCATGGACGCCTTCTCAGGTCTAGACAGGTTATATAACCGACTGGAAGGGAGCGAAGCGCCTGGGTGGAGGTCAATAGCGCAGTCATAGGGGCGGTGAGGTGGTAAAGAGAGGGCCCGAGCCTTGCTAAACACCTCCCCGATGTCATGGTAGGTGGTGGGCACGGAGGCGAGATCTGGCGAGGGCTCGTGGTAGCCCTGGGGAGGCCCTCCACGGGGTAGCGCAGATTTTAGGCAGTTAGCATGACAGTAGGGGCTCCATGCGGTAATCCTCCCCGCCGCCCAGTCAATCTGAGGGTTATGGGTGGCGAGCCAAGGGTGGCCCAGAACTAGAGGGTTTTGCGGAGAAGGAAAAATGTAAAACTGAAGTCTCTCTCTGTGATTACCGGACAGGATGAGCTGCAGCGGCTGGGTCTGGTGAGTGACTCTGGCCGGGAAGCTGCCGTCTAGGGCATTGACCACTAGCGGACACTCTAGCATCTCTAAGGTAATCTGGGCTCTGGCTATAAATTCAGGGTTCATGAAATTTTGTTCTGCTCCAGAGTCCACCAGAGCCGAGAGAGAGAGAGAGAGCGAGAGTGCAGAGAGAGAGACGCAGGCAACAACAATCTTGGTAGGGAGTTGAGAGAAGGCTCTGGTCCGCTCACCAGTATCCCAACCATTACTGGCGAGTGCCCCAGTTTGACCGAACTGGACAGGAGGAAATGGAATGTCCCAGGCGGCCACAGTACAGGCACTCGCCTGCTCTGATCCGCCTATCTCTCTCCTGTGGCGAAAGGTGAGCACGGCCGAGCTGCATAGGCTCCACCTCCGAGGTGGAAGAGGGGGATGAACTCGAAGCCTGAGGACTTATCCGCTTGTCCTGATAGGCTGACGCAGGAGCACGAGGGCGGAAGCTGGAAGAGGATGACGTCACGGGCGATGCCCCTTGGGACCTGTAGTTCCTCTCACGTCGCCTCTGCCGCATCCGACTATCCAGCCCGATCGCGAGTTTAATCAGCTCCTCCAATGAGCCGGCCTTATTACAGGTTGCCAGTTCATCCTTCACTGCTTCAGATAGTCCGTGTAGCAAAACTCCCCTGAGCGCCGTCTCACCCCACCCGGACTCAGCGGCGAGAATGCGGAAGTCCACTGAGTGTTCCGCTACACTCGCTTGGCGCTGTCGTAAGCGAAGGAGGCGCTGAGCTGCATCCTCGGAGTCCACCGGGTGGTCGAAAACCCTCCTCAGATCCTCCACAAAGTTCACATAGTCCACGAAATTAGGCTGGTCAATACTCAATGTGTTCGTAGCCCAGTCCAAAGCCCTTCCCCACAGTAAGCCAACCACGTAAGATACCTTGGACCCGTCCGAGGCGAAAGTCTGGGGCTGGTGGTCAAACACCTGCCTGCATTGAAACAGGAAGCCCCGGCACCTCCCCAGCGTTCCGTCATAGGGATCCGGAGACGGCACGGGGGACTCCCGAGCCGGCGGGGCGAGGACTGGAGAGGGGAGTGCAGGTGCGGGGTCCGGTGCTGGAGCCGGCTGAGGCTGGACTGTCCGAGCCAGTTCCTGCATGATGAGGCCAATCTGAGAGACGTCAGCTGCGATGGATCGCTGTGCTTGACGCATCTCCATGAGCATCCGCTGGTGTTCCTCCAGCAGCGTGCTATGTCCGGCCAGCGTAGCTACTCCTGTGGCCGCTGAATCCATCTTCTGGTCAGTCCGTTCTGTCACGGGATTTCACGGATAGGACCCAAACGCAAGACCACAGGAGACAGAGTCCGATGTAACGGATTTTATTTTGAAGGTGTGTGAAGGTGTGGAGCCCGTGGTCCGACACCGGAGGGCAGGCGGATTGACAGTATGAGTCCCGTGGCTCGACACCGGAGGGCTGATAGCTCGACAGTGTGATGTCCCGTGGCTCGACACCGGAGGGCTGATAGCTCGACAGTGTGATGTCCCGTGGCTCGACACCGGAGAGTACGCAGATCGACCAGTACTCTACACCCGTAGCAGAGAGGAGAGAGATTAGTTCAGGAAGGAACAACGGGGTTCAACTTACGGAACGGCGGTGGCGGCTACCGAGGCAGAAGACAACACGGACTGACAACCCAGGCCTGCAAGACCAGGGTTGATATGCTGCCGGGTAACGAGCTAGATTGTCCGCAGCTGTGCATCCATCAGGGCAGTGGCAATGGGAGGTGTCTGGAGGCAGGCCCGAGAAAACAACACCAAGCACATGGCGCAACAAAACAAACAGGGGAAAGACAGACACATGAGGAGAGGAGATTGGGGGGAAACAGAGGTTAACACACAATGGGTCAGACAGGGATCCTGACAGTTTATATATTATAATGCAATTAATTCAAAACAAAGAAGGTACGACCCATTTGGGGTGGGTGGGGTCGGGTGCGGTGGGGGGGGTGCTTACAATGTTCCTATATCATCGAGGGCGGGTTTGACAGAAAAAGTTTGGGAACCACTTTTTTTTTTTATTATTGAGCATTTTTAACACAAGAACCGACCGGCCGGCAGCTAGCGGTGAACAGCTGTTTCCTTCACCTACATTCCCCTGGGTCCTAAGTCCCTCCATGTACAGCTTCTTATCACCCTCTATGTACCAACGTACATTTATAACAAATACCACACATATTACGGTAATCAGCGTTGCATATGTGTCTGACCACAATACCAACAAAATAAATGATTCATTTAAATTATTGTTTTAGAGTTTTTAAAGTGTTTTTGTTTGGAATATGTATGTTAAAAAGCACCTGATGTGTTTGCAAACCAAATGTTATTGACCTTTTGTTCATATAGCAGCACTTTTAAAATAAAAGTGCACAATACACTACTTTTGAATTCATTATTGAATTTTGCGCATAACAATGCGATTAATCGCGATTCAAAATTGTAATCGTTGCCCAGCACTAATAAATACATATGTGTGTGTATACATATATCTATATATACTGTATATAGATATACTGTATGTATACACACACATTAAAGTACAGGTTAGTTTGATTTGATTAAAAAGTTAAAAGTGATCTTTTATTATCACGTCATCACTTTGCTACAATCAGTCCGTCTTCACACTTTTTACTCGTATGTTCTGAAATCAGACAGCAAATAATTAATAATTACAAATCATACGATTCATAATTAACTATAATATATTTATAGTATCCTCAAACAACGGTTCCTATGATATATATTACAAGTTACTCCATCAACACGTGTCAGATAAATCTTATTAATACATATATTACAAATAAATCTCATGAATACATTCATTTTCAAAATAAAATTCCTTCTTCAGAGGAAACAACTTAGTTAGGTTTAATAAAAGATAGTGAAATACTTCGTTACATTCAGGAAAATATCGTCATTTGGTTAAAATAACTACTGAAGTTCCGTGACAAATAAATTGACGTTGACTTCTCGTCTCATGTTGAAAGAATATATTATGAAGTCTTTAGAGTTCCTCGTTCATGAATAACATACAACATCATTTTGTGGGATATCTATTTACGTCACATACAAATGCTGGATGAGGCCAGCCTGCAAATATTTCACATAAATTATATTTTATATTAACACATACACACACATATATGTGACTATATAAGGACACCATGAACAGATTGCCCTCCCCCCCCCCCGATCTCCATTCACCTGAAAGTAAACACACCTCCCTGCTGCTGCGGAGAGAGAGGGAGGGGGAGGGGAGGAGAAATGTGTGAGGAGGGGGGGAGGGGGGGGGAGGGGGAGAGGCAGCAGCAGGTAAAGATGGAGGGAGTTGAGGCTTGCGCACAGGCGCTCCATCCCCTCCGCATCGCCGTCCCCCCCCCTCTCTCTCCTCTCTCCTCCCCCTTCTCTTTTTCTGCAGCATCAGTACCACCCCCTCCCCCCTTCCCC
>NW_022281108.1:1601-2825 GCF_004355925.1 Anarrhichthys ocellatus | reverse complement strand
CTCTCTCACTCCCTCTCTCTCTCTCTCTCTCTCTCTCTCTCTCTCTCTCTCTCTCTCTCTCGGTCGGTTTTCCTGCCGGGCTGCTGCTGCTCTGCGCGCTGCGGGGCCACACTGCGACCGCACCGAGGAAGAGCGGCACGATTACAATATAATTATATAAAATATAAAATAATAAAATATAAACGGAGAAGCGGAGGAGGGTTCGAACGCAGGGATAAAATAAAATAAAAACCCCTCCGAAGCAGCAGCAGAAGGCGGAGACGCGTCACATCTCTGAAGAAGAGGAGCAGAAACACGAAGAGGAGGACGAGCACAACGAATATACAGAAAAAGAGGTATTGTTGCGGATCCCGGAGCGCAAAACGACGAACGACGCGCGGCGGTGTCGGAAACCTCCCCCCCCTCTCCCCTCCCGGACCACGGCCGATATTCTCCGTTTATTCTAGCAGCCTGCAGCTCGGCGCGGCGACACCATGAAGGACCGCACGGCGGAACTAAGAAGCGTAAGCTCCATCTTTCCTCCTTCTATCCATCCGTGTTGGCCTCCATGTTTCTCTCCTCCTCCCCTGCGGGCCTCGATCACCGCCTCTTTGGAGCGTGGAGGGGGGAAGGAAGGTGTGTGTGTGTGTGTGGGGGGGGGGGGGGGTAGATGAAACCCGCTTAAAAAGCCTCATTAGTGCTGGTTCTGGTTCTGGTTCTGGTGCTGCGGGTCTGCGCTCCTCAGTGATGGAGAGAGGAGCTCCTCTAATGGAGGCTCTCTCCTCAGACACGGCTTTGGTTTCTCTCTCTCTCACTGTTGGAGGGGGTGTTGGGTTCGTTGTGACCACCGGCTGGAGGTCACGGTTCTCCTCACGGACCTCCTTTTTATTCCCTTTATAAATAACCTGGATGCTGGACTCGTCTTGACGGCTTTTAGACGCAGAGGCCCTGCTCAGCTTTTCTCTGCTCGTGCAGCGCTGCATGCATGATGGGAAAAAAAGCGCTCCATGATATGGCCGCGCGTGTCCATGCATGCATGCTCGGATGACCTGATGGAGGAGGAGGAGGACCAAAATGCAGTGATTTTGTCGTGTGTGTGTGTCGGAGGCCGCATCCTGCAGCCCGCGCCTCCTCCTCCTCCCTGATAGAGAGCCACGTGAGTGTGGGAGCATCATCAGTCCCGATCAGGAGGAGGATCGATACGCGGCTGGGTGGATAGATCAAGGTGCAGCTTGGGGGGGGGGG
>NW_022281108.1:857-1501 GCF_004355925.1 Anarrhichthys ocellatus | reverse complement strand
GAAGCCTCACCCATTTTATGACCGCGGCTCTGCATCGGGTGAGACGGAGGTTTTGACGCGTGCGGTATGCGGGGCGATGCAGTGCAGCGGGGTTTTCTGAAGCGAACAGCTGATGCCGGCGGTTTGGGCGGATTGTGGTGGGATTCTTTGGGGGGGGTCACATCAGCTGCTCAAAACTCTGCAGCAGCTCCACGCGCCTCCCGACACCGACACCACCCGGGTTCTCGTCAGACAGAAACGAACTGAATAATCATTGAGCGATCCATCAATCAATATATGAATCTATTAATACATCGATCAATAAATAATATTTGATTAATTTATTGGATATTGTAAGGACTTCTTTTCATTTGATTTAATTTCTCTCTTTTCTCCCGATTACATGACCAATACATATGTGTGTGTGTGTGTGTGGGGAGGTAACTTGTATTAAAATAGTGACAGGCTCAGCACTGCCTGGAGTTTACCGCACTGCTTTCCATCCTTCTTCTTCCATCCTCTATCCTTCCTCTATCCTGCATCCTCCATCCTTATTCCCTTCATCCTTCTTCCCTTCATCCTCCATCCTTCTTCCCTTCATCCTCCATCCTTCTTCCCTTCATCCTCCATCCTTCTTCCCTTCATCCTCCATCCTTCTTCCCTTC
>NW_022281107.1:0-13894 GCF_004355925.1 Anarrhichthys ocellatus | reverse complement strand
CAGGAAGTGTCTGAAGGAAAATAAGTCTAAGAACAGGAAGTGTCTGAAAAGAAAATAACTCAGAACAGGAAGTGTCTGAAAAGAAAATAACTCAGAACAGGAAGTGTCTGAAAAGAAAATAACTCAGAACAGGAAGTGTCTGAAGGAAAATAACTCTCAGAACAGGAAGTGTCTGCAAGAAAAGAACTCTTGAGAACAGGAAGTGTCTGAAAGAAAAGAAGTCTGGGAACAGGAAGTTTCTGAAGGAAAAGAAGTCTGGGAACAGGAAGTTTCTGAAGGAAAAGAAGTCTGGGAACAGGAAGTGTCTGAAGGAAAAGAAGTCTAAGAACAGGAAGTGTCTGAAAAGAAAATAACTCTGAGAACAGGAAGTGTCTGAAGGAAAATAAGTCTCAGAACAGGAAGTGTCTGAAAAGAAAAGAAGTCTAAATTATCAGGACTAGGACTGTAGCGTGTTGTGGATCAGGATTAGGACTGTGTCGTGGATCAGGACTGTAGCATGTCGTGGATCAGGACTAGGACTGTAGCGTGTTGTGGATCAGGTTCAGGACTCGGCAGCCTGCAGGGCTCCTGATGTGAAGCTGACATGTGCCGCTGAAGATGATAATTAATTAGCATCTCATTTTCCTGGGCGGGGGGGCATGACGAGACATGGGAGCCCCCCCCACCCTTCGCCTGGAAGGCTCCACTAATTGGGTCAGGATCATGGACTCGTTCAGGATCAGGGGACAGATGAGGAGGAGGAGGGTGAAGTTGTGATGAAGACAGTTTCTATTTAAATCTGTGAACCGGTTCAGACCAGAAGACCTGCAGCTTTTATTATAATAAAATAATGATTTTAATTCATAACTAATGGTTGAAATATAAAATCAGTGGATCAACAACAATGGGAAGTTCAGGAGGAAACGTTAACATGATCTGCACTGGGATTTCCTATGTTCACCTGACGCCTGAATGCGTCTTTACCTTCTGAAGCTGCAGCTCAGTTTGTAGGCCAGGCTAACTGTTTCCTGCTGTTTCCAGTCTTCATGCTATGCTAAGCTAAGCTGACGGCTGCTGACAAGAGGCGGAAGTGTAAATAAAACATTTCTATATATATATATATAGAAATGTTTTATTTTAGAGAGAGAGAGAGATAGGAGACCTGCAGTGGTCTCAGTAAAGGTAGACTTCAGAGAGTCTGGTTCTCCACCACATCGCCACAGAACCATATTGAATCCAGACCCACAGAGACCACAATAAAGACAGACTTCACAGAGTCGGGACTGCAGTAATAACAGGATCATAAAAACTACAGACTGATGTCATGTGACCATAGTCATCATGTGGTCATGTGACCTCATCACAGCGGAGGAAGAGGAGGAGCTGCTCTTCATCCTCTGAACCACAAGAACCTGAGTCCATTTAGACTCAAAGTAAACACAAATGGTTTTAGAGATCTGGACCTCAATAGATACAATAAATTCATTTTAATAGAAACAATAAATGTATTTTTAATAGATAAAATTAATTCATTGTTATATAGAACGGGAAGTATTATTATTTGTATTATTTTGTAGTTTCACCTTGACTTCCTGTGAGACTGAGCTGAACTTTGATGTAGATCATAGGGTGTAAACGTTGAAGTGTTTAATCACAGTTCTGAGCTGTAATCATCTCTGCGGAGCGTTTTCGTGCTAATTTGAAGTGTAATCTGGGTGATTGACAGAGTGTCGGACCTCAGAATAACTCTGCTTGGATTATTTAAGATTACGTTGTAATTCCTCTTTTAATCTGCGGTGCTTTAAGATTGGAGAGTCTCACTCTGTCATGAAGTGTGGAAAATGTGATGAGCAGTGAAATCCTGCTGCTGTCGAGAAAAACCTCGTCCTCAGATTATCTGGTGAAGAAAAACAATCTGGAGATGAAGACAAGAATTATTACAGAGTTAATTTGTCTCACCTTTTAAGCTGTCCTCACAAAGGAAAAGGAAGAACGAGGAGGAGGAGATGATGATGAAGGAGGACAAGAAAGAAGTAGGAGGAGAAGAAGAAACACCTTTTCATTCATTGTTGTAGATTTTAATGAGGTTCCTTCACAGATCTCAGGTCAGTGGATGGACTCTGGACTCTTTGTGAGAACATGATGCTCATAGTCAAACAATAGAAATCAGATCTGAGCAGCTGAAGAGGTGGCTGATGGGAAACGGAGGAGGATGACAGTGTTTACTCAGCTGCTGTCCTTCGTCCCGTCACCTCCTCACCCTCCCTCTTTACTGTGGTCTCAGTGGACCAGGTTCAGCCTCTGTGTCCTGAACCGCCAACACAAACAGAACCGGAGCTGCTGGAGGTCAGCGTGAGCCGCCTGCAGACCTGAGATCAGAGCACGGCTTCCCCCACAAACCTCTCCGGTTCAGATGAGCCGATGGAAACGTGTTTCCGTGGAAACACAGAGGACACCTTATATCTGTGTTTTTATCAAACGTCAGAAACGAGTCTCCTCACAGTTTAGTAGTTATTGTAAACATCGAAATCCAAAGAAATTGAATCATTTTTGATCAATAAAACAAACTTATATTAATTTTAATACTAACATAAATGTATACTAACTTACATTAATACTAATTTACATCTTCATTGTGATCAGCTGGAGCATTAATTAAGGATTACTTTAGTTCTGAACGGTCACAATCTTAAATTCAGCAGATTGTAAAACGTCTTAATCAACTTTCTGTTTGTTTACATTAAACATTAGAAGTTTAGATCTCTTCAGTTCATCGATTAGTTTTCAGATTGTAGTTCTTCCTGTTTTCTGCTTATAAACTTTTATTTTCATAAAGATTAATCTGACTCAATAAAGCAATACAATATAGATTAATCTGACTCAATAAGGCAATGAAATAAAGATTAATCTGACTCCATAAACTAATAAAATAAAGATTAATCTGACTCAATAAACTAATAAAATAAAGATTAATCTGACTCAATAAGGCAATGAAATAAAGATTAATCTGACTCAATAAACTAATAAAATAAAGATTCATCTGACTCAATAAGGCAATGAAATAAAGATTAATCTGACTCAATAAGGCAATGAAATAAAGATTAATCTGACTCAATAAACTAATAAAATAAAGATTAATCTGACTCAATAAACTAATAAAATAAAGATTCATCTGACTCAATAAACTAATAAAATAAAGATTCATCTGACTCAATAAGGCAATGAAATAAAGATCCATCAGATTATCTGAGCTTTAAATCTTTGACATTGTTGAAATAATGAAGAGAAGAAGTTTGAATAAGTGATTATGAATTTTTCATGTCTGAATATCTGAGAGTCTGGTTTCAGACCCCCCCTCGTCCCCGGTGTTTCTCATCATTAATTGATTCTCATGAGCGACAAACAATCTGAAACTGACTCCAGACCAGTGAAACCACCACAACATGATGAAACGGAGCCTCTAGACCAGTGGTCCCCAAACTAAGGCCCGCGGGCCGGATACGGCCCGCCTCCACATTTGGCCCGGCCCCCTGAACAATACCAGAGACGCATTATGATTTTTTTTCAGTCTGGCCACGCAAATCCTAGACTAGCCCCTGTCAAATAGAACGGAATAATGGCGAAAAGGTTAGGTAAGAGAAAAATTGATTCAGAATGCAGGGTATTTAACCTGCAGTGGTCAAACGATTATTTTTTTGTTCAATGCAAAGAAAAGGCTGTTTGTCTCATCTGTCAAGAGGCGGTGGCGGTATTCAAAGAATACAATCTGTGCCGACACTATGAATCCCGTCACAAAGACAAGTATGATAACTTGCAAGGCCAAATGCGAGCAGACAAGCTCTCAAAGCTAAAAAGTGGACTGTTAGCTCAGCAGAATACATTTGTACGCCAAGCTGACCACGGCCCCCATCAGAGAAGGGAAAAGTTATGTGGCCCTCACAGGAAAAAGTTTGGGGACCCCTGCTCTAGACCGAAAATAATGAGTCCAGTTCAGCGAAGAGCCGCCGACCTGCAAACAGGCTTTTGACTCCGACTGAGTTTCTTCCAGCAGGACCTGAACACACCAGTCTGTCAGGGAGGCGGAGCTTCATCCGGGTTTCTTTGAAAAAAGGTCAAGATGTTTGTGAAGTTTGGAACAAAAAAGAGTTTCTGTTGTCGTCTGAATAAACAACCTCCAGGGGCTCAAATTAACGTCCTTTATTTCACTAACGGAGACGAGTGTTCGTTAAAGAACTGAACCGAAGAAGAGGTCTTTACTAGTTCCAGAATTCTGGATCAGATCCGTGGAAAACCCACCCGACACAGATAAAATAAGAAATCAGGTTTTGGGGCTCCAGAAGTTCTGAAGATGGCTGAAGGTTGGAGCAGGTTTTGGGGATCCAGAGGCTCTGAAGATGACTGAAGGTTGGAGCAGGTTTTGGGGTTCCTGAGGTTCTGAAGATGGCTGAAGGTTGGAGCAGGTTTTGGGGATCCTGAGGTTCTGGAATGAGGACAGGAATGAGGACGGAGTAGAGGAATGAGGACGGAGTAGAGGACTGAGGACAGGAATGAGGACGGAGTAGAGGACTGAGAACAGAGTAGAGGACTGAGGACAGGAATGAGGATGGAGTAGAGGAATGAGGACAGAGTAGAGGACTGAGGACAGGAATGAGGACAGAGTAGAGGACTGAGGACAGAGGAATGAGGACAGAGTAGAGGACTGAGGACAGAGTAGAGGACTGAGGACGGAGTAGAGGACTGAGGACAGGAATGAGGACGGAGTAGAGGACTTAGGACAGAGGAATGAGGACAGAGGGCTGATAATAACAAACGTCTTCACATGAGGAAGACTTCTGAAGATGAACTGATGAAACAGTTTTCTTTAAATCTTCCGTTTGACACGTTCACAGATGTTTTGTAGTAAATTGAAATAATGAAGTGTGCGACAGCAGAATGTTTCAGCGGCATATTGTTTCTTTATGAAGAGAGTAATTAATGTTTCATTTAAGAGGCCACATGTAGAAAAGACTAACTGTGAATCTGCTCTGCATGTTTAAATATTCATGAGTCCACATCCTTTGTGAAGAAAAGTCATTTATTTCTTATTCTTTTTCATTTTCTAAATGAGAATCAGCTCAATGTGACTCGTTCTACTCTGGACTTTACTTCTTTACTACGAACAGGTTTAATGTTCAGGACTCTGTCCTCAGGAAGACCACGAAGACAAGAGGGACGTGTTTAATATACTGTAACACAAAATACTATAAGACTCCTGCAGTCTGTGGCCGTCATGTTGGCGTGTCATCTGCGGGCCGTCGGTGTGTTATCGTTGGGATGTTGGTGTGTCGTTGGCGTGTTGTTAGCGTGTTGTTGGTGTCTCGTTGATCGGATGTTGGAGTGTCGGTGTGTTGTTAGCGTGTTGTTAGCGTGTTGTTGGTGTCTCGTTGGTCGGATGTTGGTGTGTTAGTGTGTTGTTGGTGTGTCGTTGGTGTGTTGTTGGCATGTCTTTGGTGTGTTGTTGGCATGTCTTTGGCGTGTCATTGGTGTGATGGTGTGTCCTTGGCGTGTCTTCAGCGTTATGCCTTACCTTTGTCACTGATGAGATTAGGTCATGTTATCACTGGCTGTGTTGTTGGCGTGTCGTTGGCTTGTTGTTGGTGTCTCGTTGATTGGATGTTGGAGTGTCTTTGGTCGGATGTTGGAGTGTCGTTGGTGTGTTGTTGGCGTGTCGTTGGTGTGTTGTTGGCATGTGTTTGGCGTGTCATTGGTGTGATGGTGTGTCCTTGGCGCGTCTTCAGCATGTTGCCTTACCTTTGTCACTGATGAGATTAGGTCATGTTATCACTGGCTGTGTTGTTGGCATGTCGTTGGCGCGCCGATGGCGTGTTGCCGTACCTTTCTCCCTGATGAGATTAGGTCATGTTGGCTGTGATGTGGCTGCAGTCAGCAGCTTATCTCCCGTTTTCATTAAGTGAGTGAGTAAAAGGAGCAGAGTGGGACGTCCTCATCTTTAATACATCTCATGAGTTATGAAGTGATTAAGTTTGTGTGACTGCAGCTGTTTAATCATCCACTCACGCAGCTGCTGCTTTCTTTAAGACGTAAGAGGATTTAAAGATGAAGTGAACATCGTGTTGAACTCTGTTGTTCAGCTGGTGCTGGTTCAGATCTGAGGCTCCTCTCTGCACACTGATGATGATGAAGACTTTCATATCAACTCATTTCTCACTTTGTTTTGTATATATATACATAAATATATATATAAATATAATAACTTTTACATTTCATTATTGGTTTTAGTTCATATTACATATTTTGTTGTGTATAATAACAAGTTATTAATATTTGATTGATTCCACTTTAATCTGTGTTTGTCTTCAGACTTCACTGAACAAACCAAACAGTCAAATATATTACGTTTGTATATAATTATGATCAAATCACTTTTGTCTCAGTTCTCACATCTCAGGCTTTGAATCCACGTCTTTGTGTTTCTTCATCAATCGTTGATTATCGTCTTAATTGATTTATATTTGATTATTCTGTCATTTTGTAAAATGATCAGACAGTCTTTTTTAGAATTGTTCATGTTTTCTCAGATTTCCAGGTGTCGATGAAATGTTTCAGTATTTATATGAAGCACAGAGAGCCGAGTACTCTACTCAGGCTCAGCTTTAAGCTACTTCTACTCCACTGCATCTCAGAGGAACATTCTGTACTTATTCTGCTTTATTTACTGAACAGATTCAGATTATTAAAACAATATATAATCAACTAATAAATGATGAGCTATGATTATAGATAAGCAATATAAAGAGTTAATGAGACGTTCTGCATCATGAGTACTATTTTACTTTTGGTACTTTAAAAGTACTATAAGTCTATTTTGATGCTAATACTTTTGTTTTTCAGTTAAGAATGCAGGACTTTTACTTGTTACAGAGTATTTGTACTGTGTGGTATAAGTACTTTAATGCAGTAAAACATCTGAGTACTTCAAAGTGTGAACGACATTTTTTAAAATCAACTCCGACACAGTTTTTAGTCTTTGAACGCAGCAGTCTAACCTCCCATCATGCATTGCGGCACTGAGGGATTGTGGGTAATGGGCTGTGGGACAGGAAGTGAACAAGTCATGCTTTTCATGGTTGTCAGTTTTGAACTTACATTACCTAACCTTGAACAGCACACGAGTTCAGCGTCACGCAGGGTTTTTCTCCTCGCCATGTTTTTGAGCAAAAAATCATTTCAATTATGCTAATTAGCATGTTAGCATGTGTCAGGCAGCAATTATGTTAATTCCTGTGAGCACTTCAAGTCCATCGCGTCAACTTCAGCGCCGACACAGAAACACTGGAGGCTCAAAGTAACATCTTCCTCTTCATCCTCATCTTCCTCTTCATCTTCATCTTCATCTTCATCTTCCTCTTCATCCTCATCTTCATCCTCATCTTCTGGTCACCTGTCAGAGGACTGGTAAACCGGCCCCTAAGTGGTGAAGGTGGCCCTGACAGGTGAACCAGTCAGGTGAACCAGTCAGGTGAACCAGTCAGGTGAACCGGCAGGTGAATCAGTCAGGTGAACCAGTCAGGTGAATCAGTCAGGTGAACCGGCAGGTGAACCAGTCAGGTGAACCAGTCAGGTGAATCAGTCAGGTGAACCGGCAGGTGAATCAGTCAGGTGAACCAGTCAGGTGAACCAGTCAGGTGAACCGTCAGGTGAACCCGGCAGGTGAACCCGGCAGGTGATCACCGTCTGTGTCTCCTCGTCTTTATTAAACTCGGAGAACAAACGGATAATTGAAGCTGCTGCTTCTCTTCCCGACTCAGCAGCCAATCAAAGGCGAGCAGCCCCTCCCCCTCCTCACAGGGGGAACTGATTTATTGAGCTCACGGTTGGAGGAAAACACACCATTAAAGGGCATATTTAAGCACATTTGCAATCCTTAGAACAAGGTAACGGTATTTGAATTTGCCCCGGCTTGAAGGAGTCTTTAATGTTGTGTCCACGGGACAAACGCACATCAAAGGCAGAGGACGTCCTGACGCCCTAAACGAGGACTTGTGGATTAGAGAGACGGGCAGGTGGCCCCCAGACCGTCCTCTGAGGCGGAGCTGAGGGCCTCACTGAGCGCACTCAGACCGACGCCTCCAACCGCGCTATCGCTGCTCTCTATGCAAATTAAATCCAGGCGACGGGGGGGCTTTGAATTCCTACAGGATCCCCCCCCTCTCTCTGCTGCTCTGTTATCAGCCCACCGCTGGGGGAGGGGGGGGGGGTGTATTTGCATGTGAAGGAACCTCGCTCCTCAATATGTATCTGGTACACATGATGTGAGCTGCTGACCTCAGGTCTGTTCAACAGACTGTTTCCTCTGATGAATCTGAGAGAATATTTACATCATAATAATAACGTCTGTTTATTCTGTACTGCTGCAGTACACACAATACAAGGTATTAATACAACATGGAACTATGGTGACTTACATATTAACTTGTAGTTTGAGGTATTTTCTGTATTTGTAGGTATTTTCAGGTATTTTATGTGTTTTCAGGTATTTTCAGGTATTGTTGACTTCAGTTTGACCCACCCCCCCGGACCTGTCCATCACCTGAAACTCTCCGCTGACTTTGAAAGGAGAAGACAGCAGAAAAACACCACTTTTCAGCCTGATATGATATTTCCCATGATGCCCTCTGCTTCCAGCTGGTTGTTTGTGTGATGGGGGTCTTCCTCTGGTCTCAGATCTATTAATCCAGATCGATGTGAGCTGGAGCTCCGGGCGGCCCCGCTGTCTCTTCATGGTAAACATTAGCATAGTAATTAGCCTCAGTGAATTTAGCCAATTAAAGCTGCGTTGTTGTTTCCTGTGTCGCCCTCAGAGGAGGAGCTGATCCTGGACCAGAGCCAGGACGAGGTCTCAGGTCTCTATTGTTCCTCTGAATCCTCCTGAACTTTCCTCAGTCTGTTTGTACTGAAGTCCGTGTGATATTCGGCCCACGGTGAACCAGATTTAATCCTGTTTACTGAGAGTCCTGCTGGATCACTTTAGTCCTCCAAAGCCTCTCTGATCTCATCTCCATCATACGAGAGCTCATGTTCTTCTCTGAAACACTCTTTTATTTTACGCATTAATAAAGCAGCACATGTACACATGTAAAAAAAATAGAATGAATAGTATTAATTGATATTTTATGTATGTATCTATATATAATATCTGACGGTAAACTGAAAACAAACTTGATTGAAACCGACAGTTAACCGACGGTTAACTGTCGGTTAACTGACGTTAAACTGACAGTTTTGTCTCCTGTTCCAGCTCATGGTCCCCAGGTGGACTCTTTAATGTGATGATAAATATTTACACACACAGATGTAGGTCAGTTTACCCAGCAGCCCCTGCAGGTGATCACATGAGATAATTAGGAGGATAATTAGAGCGGCTGCATGTTCTCATCACACAGGAGGAGGAGACGCTGATGTAGTCTAACAGGTTAATGAGTGAACCGCCTCTCAACAAGCTCTCAGTTCTTCCCTCTGATAACACGTCTGCAGAGTGAGAACAGGTTCTCTGTTTAAAGTCTTCATCATGAACTCGAACAAAAGGTCCAGAATCAGAACTACACTTCATCCACAGTTCATTCATAAACATGTGATTGAGTGAACAGCAGTTAGTGTAAACTTACAATGTTCTGCAGCTAAAGTAATGTGTTTTCAGAGGGTCCCTGAATCCACCTCAGTCCAGGACCTCACAGTCTACCACAGGTACTGGTCCGTACTGGTCTGTACTGGTCTGTACTAGACCTGATCATGTTGATTGGTTTGTTGGGATTATATTCGTCATTATTTTGATGATGTGATGTGTTACATATTAGACTGATCAACTCCAGATAATGTGGATTTAATGTTAATTAAGATTCATTACCATGTAACTCAGATGTGTTAACATGAAAAACATAATTTAATATTATTATATTATTCTGTGTTCATTTTAATAATAAACACCTGAAAAGTGTTCAGTAACCTGCATGATAACCTGTGTTCTATGATCTAAAAACACTCTCTAATCTAAAGGGTCTAAAGTTTATCAAATGTAAAAAACAAAACTTCCAGAAACAATACTTTAAAATGAATAATGTGAAAAGATTGTCTGAGTTCACATATAATTAAAATGGGTTTACTGAGTTTACTAAAATGATTAATTAAATCGTCATTACAACACAAAACGATATGACAGCTGAGACGACGAGGCAGAAAAGAACAAATCTTTGTGAAGTCAAATGAATATATGTTGTATAATTACTTCACTTACTGTGTCATTTAAAGAGCGAGATTATATTATTTACTGTAACACTTGTATTCTGTTATTTTTCTTCACATGTTGAGAACGACATGCTGTAAATGTTAAGATATTTAATAAAAAGCTTTGTGTACTTAATTAAATCATTAAATATTCAAACCTGGTAGATGACCAGCATATCGAAGGCATCGCTGAGAAAACTTCACTGTTGATTGAATCATGTTTCATATTCATCATATTTCATACTCTGGGTAATTAGGCGTATTTTCCCTGGTTGTTTGGTGTCCTCAGTAACCATGGAGACAGTCATGTGAGTTTGTAAGTGGGCCACGAGGCGAGAACAGAGAGCGGAGCTTCATTTCATTATACCATGAAGAAAAACAACAGAATCCTCCTTTTTACTTCAGAAGTGTCCGTTTGACGCTTTTACATTCAACATGTCCAGTGAACACACAGAGAAGACTAGCTGAGCAGTATTTACACCTCACTGTGACACTGTTAGAGTTCAAGTGGAATACAAAAACACTGTAAAACAGTAACACTAACACTGTAAAACTGTAAAACTGTAACATTGTAACACTGTAAGACAGTAACACTGTAACACTGTAAAACAGCAACATTGTAACACTGTAAGACAGTAACACTGTAAAACAGTAACACTGTAAGACTGTAAAACAGCAACATTGTAACACTAAAACAGTAACACTGTAAGACTAACACTGTAAGACTGTAAAACAGCAACATTGTAACACTGTAAGACTAACACTAAGACTGTAAAACAGCAACATTGTAACACTAAGACAGTAACACTGTAAAACAGTAACACTAAGACTTTAAAACAGCAACATTGTAACACTGTAAAACTGTAACACTAAGACTGTAAAACAGTAACATTGTAAGACTGTAAAACAGCAACATTGTAACTGTAAAACAGTAACACTGTAAGACTGTAAAACAGCAACATTGTAACACTGTAAAACAGTAACACTGTAAATCAGTAAGACTGTAAAACAGCAACATTGTAACACTGTAAGACAGTAACACTAACACTGTAAAACAGTAACACTGTAAGACTAAAACAGTAACATTGTAACACTGTAAGACTGTAACATTGTAAAATAGTACCACAGTAACATTGTAACACTAACACTGTAAAACAGTAAGACTGTAAAACTGTAAGACTGTAGAACTGTAAAACAGCAACATTGTAATACTGTAATGCTGCGTTCACACCAAACGCGTCGCGAATTATTCGCGCGAGTAGATTACATACAAAGTCTATGCACAAGACGCGATGAGACTGGCGCGGCGCGAATTTGCCATGGCGCGGCGCGATTGACGCGAATCCGCGTCAAACGCCAAATCGCCCCAACGCGCGAGTTGAAATTTTTCAACTTCTGCGAAATATTCGCGTTACACCCCGGCGCGATAGCCTATCAGCGTTGAGTTGCTCCCCCTGTCATCAGCGACGTCCTGCCGTTGTTGAATCAGGAAATAGATCCTGTAGCCGTCTGTGTTCACCCAGAGCTCTACGATACCTCATATCAATAGAGACAGAAGTGACCAGATCGGTACCCAGAAGCTAATTTTAAGATAATGGGACATAGAAGCTAATTCTAAGCTATCAGTACCCAGAAGCTAATTTTAAGCTAACGGGACATAGAAGCTAATTCTAAGCTAACAGGACCCAGATGCTAGCTCCAACCGCTTCTTTTAGTAGAATAAATCTCCAGTTTGTGTGCAGATGATCAATCAGGCTGAATATTTAATATACTAGAGTTGTAATTCTGTTTGTTGATGAGAGAAATGAATAAATTATCTTTATAATCTCCTGCAGTGTTTGTAGGTTATAATTCAACTCTGGGACACCTTTTTTTCTGTCAAACAGGGGAATTCAGTTACAAACTCATTTCTTTTTATAAGTCTTTGAAACTCCGTCCTCATTAGCATGAGAGCGAGCCGGCCATGCAAATCGTTTGAAATGCAAAAACACATCCAGTTTCTATATTTCATCAAGGAGCATTTCATGTTTAATAAATAAGACTCTGATATTCATTAACCAAAAAGCACACAATTGGAACCCATTTACAATCTTAATCTCAACCTGCAGGATTATTTGCTTTCTACTGATATTTGCCTTGATGAGGGTGGGGGGGGGGGGGGTGTATAACGGGATGAGATATCCAGCAGTGAGGATGTGGTTCAGTTTGTCACTGAAACGGTTCACAGTGAAGCGAACTGAACAAACAGAGAAATGTCTCCATGTTAAAGGTGACAAAAGTATGTGGACACCTGAACCCTCCAGCTGGTTATTGTTTTCTATTTGTTGTCATCTGTGTGTGAGACTGTTTATGTTTATGGTTTATCAGACACACAAACAATCATATTACAGGAGTTTATATTCTGATATTGATCCTGTGAGGTAGTACACACCTGAATCTACTTCAATTCAAATACTAAATGTTAAATGTACGAAAATATTCTGTCTGTTTGTGAATTTCAGAGATTTTAAAACGTATCTAAGATTATTTTACTTCATTAAAAGTAGAAATACCACAATGTAGAAATACTCAAAGGTCCTGCATTCAAAACTTTACTTCAATAAAATCATCCTAAAGAACTCCTGAAGTCTTTCTCTCCAGAACCCTTTTCCAGGTCCTCCTGATGAACCCTGAAGCATTCAAAGACCAGAAGAGATTTGAAACCTGTCCAGAGTATTCTAGGTCTACTGCTGACACTGACCCTCCTGTCCATGATCCAGACCCTGAGATAAGTGAACACCCTCTCTTGGGCCAGTCCTGGTCCACAGTCCTCCTCACCTCCCTCAGACTGAGCCCTGCTTCTCTTTTCTGTTGACTGAAACATCCTTGAGAGCAACCAAAGGTCTGTCTCCATAGTCTCTCTGAACTCTTCCAACATCCGGGTTTTTGCTTTGGTCTTCTGGTCAACTGGTACCGGTCTGCTGTTTCTACAGATCCCTGGACCAGCCGGGCCTGAAAGACCTTCTTCAGCTGGTGTCCTCCAGCAAGTTGTTCAGTTGCCGCCACAAAAGGTTCTGACCACAACTCCTTTCAGCTGCTTCCACAGTGGAGGTTTTGAACACGACCCTCTCTGATTACCAGTCACCAGTCTCCCCAGGATGCACAGACCAGGTCCTCAGGTTTACCAAGTCTGTCCAGCAGCCTCATCCACCACCGGATTCTTTGCCCGTCAGAGCACCGTGTTTTAGAGTCCGACTACGAGACCGAGGAGCTCCCCTCCAACCAATTCAGTTTGAATCATCTGAATCTGTGAAGTAACTGAAGCTGTCAGATAAATGTTGGGCAGTAAAAAGAACAATATTTCCCTCTGAGATGTACTGGAGACAAAGTATAAAGTAATAATAAAAATACTCAAGTTAAGTACCTCAAAATTGGACTTAAGTACAGTATTTACAGTTCAGCATCACATGTAAAATAATTCATGTTTTCACATATTAAATATGTGAAACACTTCATCTTCTCAGTGGATTTCTGAAGACGTGAAACCCACATAGTTTAAATAAATGAAGGTTTGAATGTCTAAAGGTCTGAGGGTCTGGAGGTCTGATGGTCTGGAGGTCTGAGGGTCTGAATGTCTGGAGGTCTGAGGGTCTGG
>NW_022281106.1:0-13253 GCF_004355925.1 Anarrhichthys ocellatus | reverse complement strand
AAAAAGTGTTTGCCCCCTTCCTGATTTCTTATTTTTTTGCATGTTTGTCACACTTAAATGTTTCAGATCATCAAACAAATTTAAATATTAGACAAAGATAACACAAGTAAACACAAAATGCAGTTTTTAAATGAAGGTTTTTATTATTAAGGGGGTAAAAAAATCCAAACCTACATGGCCCTGTGTGAAAAAGTGATTGCCCCCTAAACCTAATAACTGGTTGGGCCACCCTTAGCAGCAACAACTGCAATCAAGCGTTTGCGATAACTGGCAATGAGTCTTTTACAGCGCTGTAGAGGAATTTTGGCCCACTCATCTTTGCAGAATTGTTGTAATTCAGCCACATTGGAGGGTTTTTGAGCATGAACCGCCTTTTTAAGGTCATGCCACAGCATTTCAATCGGATTCAGGTCGGGACTTTGACTAGGCCACTCCAAAGTCTTCATTTTGTTTTTCTTAAGCCATTCAGAGGTGGACTTGCTGGTGTGTTTTGGATCATTGTCCTGCTGCAGAACCCAAGTGCGCTTCAGCTTGAGGTCACGAACAGATGGCCGGACATTCTCCTTCAGGATTTTTTGGTAGACAGCAGAATTCATGGTTCCATTTACCACAGCAAGTCTTCCAGGTCCTGAAGCAGCAAAACAGCCCCAGACCATCACACTACCACCACCATATTTTACTGTTGGTATGATGTTCCTTTTCTGAAATGCCGTGTTACTTTCACGCCAGATGTAATGGGACATACACCTTCCAAAAAGTTCAACTTTTGTCTCGTCAGTCCAGAGTATTTTCCCAAAAGTCTTGGGGATCATCAAGATGTTTTCTGGCAAAACTGAGACGAGCCTTTATGTTCTTTTTGCTCAGCAGTGGTTTTGGTCTTGGAACTCTGCCATGCAGGCCATTTTTGCCCAGTCTCTTTCTTATGGTGGAGTCATGAACACTGACCTTAATTGAGGCAAGTGAGGCCTGCAGTTCTTTGGATGTTGTTCTGGGGTCTTTTGTGACCTCTTGGATGAGTCGTCGCTGCGCTCTTGGGGTAATTTTGGTCGGCCGGCCACTCCTGGGAAGGTTCACCACTGTTCCGTGTTTTCGCCATTTGTGGATAATGGCTCTCACTGTGGTTCGCTGGAGTCCCAAAGCTTTAGAAATGGCTTTGTAACCTTTTCCAGACTGATAGATCTCAATTACTTTGTTTCTCATTTGTTCCTGAATTTCTTTGGATCGCAGCATGATGTCTAGCTTTTGAGGATCTTTTGGTCTACCTCACTTTGTCAGGCAGGTCCTATTTAAGTGATTTCTTGATTGAGAACAGGTGTGGCAGTAATCAGGCCTGGGTGTGGCAAGAGAAATTGAACTCAGCTTTCCAAAGATGTGATAAACCACAGTTAATTTATGTTTTAACAGGGGGGGGCAATCACTTTTTCACACAGGGCCATGTAGGTTTGGATTTTTTTTCCCCTTAATAATAAAAACCTTCATTTAAAAACTGCATTTTGTGTTTACTTGTGTTATCTTTGTCTAATATTTAAATTTGTTTGATGATCTGAAACATTTAAGTGTGGCAAACATGCAAAAAAATAAGAAATCAGGAAGGGGGCAAACACTTTTTCACACAAGTGTGTGTGTATTTATGTATGTATGTATATCTATCTATCTATAAAAAGCATGTTGAGAACATGACGGCAACATGACATTTGTGTTAATGTGAGGAAGGCTTCATCCTCCTCATCCTCCTCACACGTCTCATGTTTTCAGCTCTTCATGTTTCGCATCATTTAAGTCTCTTTTATACTTCTTATACTAATATTTCCTCTCTTGGCATCATGGGAGTTTTTGATTCCCCAGAAAGCTGCATTAGTGGATGTTTTCAGAGCAGCTGTCCTCTGACTCAGAGCGGAGACGATGAGAATTCGTCGTTTAACTTAACCCTTTATGTATTTAGTATTCAAATGTGTTTGTTTGTATTCTGTATATTTAGTTTGTGCCACAGAGAGAAGTGACTTCACTTCACTTCAGAACACAAATCAAAGAAATCTCATTCAACACGTTATTATTCATGGTTCAGAGGTTTGAACTGTTTGATGACAAATAGACAATTTAATTTGTACGCTTGCAATAAATTCTCGTTAGTTTATTGTGTAATCTAGAACGTCTTAAGATATAGATATAAATTAACTTATAGAGAGAATACATGTTTTAAATAGAGCTTTAATTTCAAGGACATATTTTTTTCCTATGATTTGAAATTAAAGATCATTACTCAAAATATACTCGTATCTTTTCTTCTGACTCCCAAAACAAGATCACAATTAAGATGTTTGTGTTATATAAATGCACATGTAATCAGCACAACGACCACCTCCAACTTCCACTTGTTTATTTCAACAAATCAGATTATAAATGGTTTTTAGAAGCATCGCTTCCTTTCAGATGTTTTTCAAAATAAAAGCCCAGTCTGTGAAAAAAAAATACAAGACAATATTTGTTGTCACTCATGACACTTTAGGCAATCATTGAAATGCTCGTTCTGTGCTAATTGGGAGTTAGCATGCTGTAGGCTGAGACTGCGATAATAAAAGCGTGCTGATGCTAACAGTTGATCGTACACAAGCGTCTACGCACACTAGCGTCGCAGGATGTCGGTGAGAAAGCAGAAGTAACCTACTGAAGGCAAAGTATATAATATATAAGGATAAAGAATATAAAAACTAATATGATTATTAAAATATACCTTTAAGTCATACAGTGATAGTTCTTCTAGATTGTCCACAAACCAAAGTTACACAATAATCTTTGGCTAAACACTACTAACGAGTTAGTATCAAACTTCATGTTGTCTCTCTTGCATGACCACACACTCACACACACTCTCACACTCACACACAGTTTAGAAAAAGAAACCCTTAAATATATTCATTTGACGAGTCCAACTTCATGACACTAAAACTGTCTTCAGGATTTTCATTTCCTCTGAACCTCCACAGAATATGAAAATAAATGAATATTTTCTCATCTTTAACAAAATTGCATTGAACAGTTTCATTGTTTAACTTATTATTACATCATAACATTTAACCCTGATTAGCAAGTCACAGATTAATCCGACCACCCATATTGGTTTATAGCGTGTATGTGACAAGACGACACAGATATTGATGATTTGTCTCCTAATCGCACTACAACAGTAAAGACGGACCTCTCAGGTGATTCAAAAGAATCTGATGTGATATTTTGGAAAAGAGAAACTACCTGAATTTGACTAAAAGTGAAGATGAAGTTCTATTGTTTGGTTGGATTTGCTGCTGATGTCTCATTTTGTAACTAAACACAACAAAGTGATCTGTGCCGAGTATCGTTCATATTCCGTGTACTCACTATTCACAAACGTATATAAATACATTAAGACCACTTGAATTACAATTTACTGAAAGATTATTATGGATTTTAATATCTAATGACGCCCCAAAATAAAATGCCTATCCTAGCTTTAAATAAGAAACTACAGCCAGCAGGTGGTCAGCTTAGCTTAGCATGAAGCTCTGTCTAAAGGTAACTAATATCGGCCCACCAGCTTCTCTAAAGCTCAATAATTAACACACTATATGTTGTTAGTTAAAGTTTTACCTGATGGACGATTATTTTGATCTGCTCTAGCCAGGCTAGCTTTCAGTTATGCTAAGCTAACCGTCTGTTGGGTGGAACTTCACATAGACCCCTGTTCTGTTAGTAAACATGATGACATTTTTGTTGGCAAAGCGTAGGTGGAGGCAGAAATATTCTCTGAACATTTTAGTTAACGTTGGCTAGCAAGAGAGGACAGCTTGGTAGCTAACTAGCTATCTTGTCCATCTACAAAACTGGCTAGTTAGCTCGCTAGCTAGTCTCCAAAGAAGTAACCTCCTAGCGAAGAGGAATGAGGCAGAGGGACCGTTTGACCCAGCAGCCACCAACCTGCTGTTGGGCATTTTCTGTAACCAGTGTAGCATTAAGGCATGGTGGAATTAGTAAGCTAGCTAAGTAGCCAACTGTCCGCTACTTAGTTGTTGTTGTTTTTTATCCCACCATGCTTTCAAGCTACACTGGCTGCACAACTAAGACTCAACAGCGGGCCATCTCTTCATCTCACTAATAGTTTATCCTGGAGGAGGTTAGCAGAAGACTAAGCTAAACTATTATCAACATTATCTCTCCATCTGTGAAACAGTTCCGCGATATTGTAGCTCTCTAGAGTCTAGAATCACGAGTTCTTCAGCTTAAAAGTATATGCAATATCAATTCTGGCACCCAACAACACATCCAGATGCCATTTTGGATGTGTAACTTTAGCCCACAACCCTGAGGTGATTCCCGTTTGCCTCCATTCTTTTCTTTGTCCTTTGCCTCCAGCCAACATCGTGATGTAATCATGATGTCAATTGTGTTAATAATTAACTATTTAATGTTTATTCCTTTAAAGATTCCTCTTCAGACCTCTATAATCACTAAATATATCAGAATATTTTCAACCAAATAGAAGTCTTTAGAAATATAAACCCGGTTGCACACAGTGCTTCATGGAGCCCTCTCTATCGCGTCTCATTTATTTACACTACAAGTCTGTGTGAGATTGAAATTGTAAACCACCCAGGAGAGAGCGGTGAATGCGGAGACTTAAAAAAGAACATCGTCGTGGTGAAACGGCGTCTTAGAGGATTTAGAGGCTGTTTGATCAGAAAGGTGCCGGCATAACAAGCTTTAACTTCAGACAGTCGAGCTTGGACATTTAATGGCACGGAGACGGAAACAAAGGCAGTAAAACCAGAAAGATGGAGACACTTTTCCCACAAGGCAACACAAACCGATTGTGTGATATGTGAGACCCAGTCATTGGCAGTCTGGTGTGTGAAGAGTCTGACCAGTACTCCCAGTGAGTCTGTTAACTGCTGCAGTGTGAAGCTCACGCAGCTCTTTAGTGTCCCGTTACAAACCTGCAGAAACTCAAGCGTTCAGATCGGAGGTTCTTGTCATAGTGTTGGTTTTTAACTCAGTTCAGATTCAATCAGTTTCTCCAGAGTTGATGACATCGCCGCACATTTCTGCTGATTTCAACCTTTTTTTTGTGCTGAGCTTGTTGGTGATTTTTCCTCCTGATCCCTAGTTTGTAGTTTTGGCCACGTCGTTATAATTATGAGATCCAGATTCACTTAGAATGCAATGAGCGTCCAATTTAACCGTATTTTTACGGTAATTTCATCATCAGCTCTTGTCTGAGACCATCTATTTATATATTTTTATTTTAACATTTTATTTAACATGTTACAATGCAATGTGAAGAGGGCAATAAACATTAGTATTGTCAAACCCAGTGAAGGTTAACACCAACACTGCATCTCTACACATCTTTTAGCATCTTTTAGCTTTTGTTTCTCCAGCTACACATTGACTGTATGGTTGATTCCATCAGGCTCTCACCAAACTGCCCAAATAAATGTAAATTGCAGCAGCAGTTTTTAACAAACAAGCTCTTTTATCTAAATCAGATTGTGGGTCAGAATAGCTAGAAAATTATGCTGGCTCTGGATGCAGTAGTACATCCTGGTATTTTTGGCATTACGCATGTTACGTACTATAGAGAGGCAAAGTCAGGACCTGTCCGCTGTCCTCCATGGGACCTTATTTCGGAAAAAAATATGTACGGTAGTCAGCGGCGAGACACAAACATTATTATGATCCCGTTTGAATTGTGCCATGAATTACACATACTGTATGATGTTTGTCAATTTAAAAGATAATTTTGCAAGTCCAGAAAGTTTGTCTTCGTCACCGCTCAGTGAACTACGTCTCCGGTCTCACACGGTATACGTCACCAACACGGCCGTTACTTTTCTAGCTAGCTAGCTAACTTAGCTATACCTGATGTGTGTCATCCAGCGACTCTTTTTATCAGCCAGGAAGAGAAAGAACGAGTGAGACCTCGTTGTTGTTGGTGTGAAAACATCCTGGTACGAAATACACAGGCATCGTAGCTTCAGAGACACTTACAAAACCTTTTGGGTGTGTTGTTTTTCTAATTACGTATTTTCAATGTCTTATACTTCCAACAGTATTACGACAAAATGCACCTTATTGACGTGCAAAATGATCTTTCAAAGTGACATACATAGGTGTAACTATGGCAAAATGCAGGTTTCCTGCCATCGACTACTGTACACATTCCTTTCCAAAATAAGGTCCCATAGGGGACACTGGAAGGGGAGGGACTTCGCCTCTCTATTGAGACATACTACATCTCTTTCTGGAATTCTAAATAACATGTTAGTATGGAAGCTGGTCTCTCTTGAAAAAGAGATCTAGATCTTAATGAGTCTGCCTCATTACAGTAAGTAATTACAGCTAACTAGCAAGCAAGTTTGCTGGCGAACACCTCAACTTTTGACCAAATAAACCTCATTTTCTGACACTCTCTCTTAAAGGATTGACAGTAAACATGATATCTTTATGAATATCTGACATTATTTACCACTCAGACAGTAGTAACCGATAGCAGAGGGCTGGGACATAGCTGACTGTCGCTCTCCACTCGTGTCCCATGAGTCAGCAGCTCCTCCACAGTCGTCCAATCATCAAGCAGCTTGCTGTTCCTCAGTCGGTTCTGCTTCATGTGGCTCAGCTCCAGCACCGTCTGAGACAACATGGACCCCTGAAGTCCTCTGGCCTGCTCCTCCCCTCCTCCTCCTCCTCTCCTCTCCCTGTGTTGCCGCGACAACGCCAGGTGGCGCCTCCTTTCGGTCCGGTTCCAGTATCGCCCCGCCCACGGGCCGTCCTCTCCTGTCTCCTCGCCATCTCTCTCCCCGCCTCCTCGCACCTCCTCATCCGTCGTGACCTCGCTGCGTTCCCTGGCCAACCGGTAGGCTCGTGCTCTGAGCAGTTGGTTCCTGACTGACTTCTGATTCGACAGTCTGGAGCGGGGAGACGGCGGAGAGTGGGGGTTGTGTTGTGGGGCCCCCAGCGTGCCGTAACAAGGAACCGGGGAACCTTTAGGGATGCGGGGGCGATTCCCGAGAGTCTGAAAGCCACGCCAGTCCGACGCTCCGCTGGAGCCAGATCCAGGACTCTTAGAGAGGGTGTCCTCCTCTCGGCTCCGGCTAACGCCCTGGCTGTTTCTCAGTGCATTCTGGTGATTGGTCAGACTGGTTATGTCTATGCCGAGGTGACTGGTAGGTTGATAGTTACTGGGATAACTGGCCCTGCTCCTCGGCCCCAGCGTGTTGCTGGGTTTTCCTGGTTGGCTGTCTTGGAGGCTGTTTGGGTCGCCCATGTTGGGGTGACTGGCCCGGCGGGGGCGCTGGCCTTCGCTCAAATCTGTTAATGTCCGACTCCGGCCCGGAGCCTCGATCATGCCGCCTCCACTCTGCTGCTGTTGCTCCAACCACAGCGCCCTCCGCTGGCAGGGCTCAGTATGACAACCTGCAGAACAGAAAGTCACCAGGTTACATGACATCTCGATATATAAACCACCATTTAGCCGTTTTCCTTACACCGTGGGAGTGTTTCAACAAGGGAGCTGTGGGTCCTTGGTGTTAAGACCACAAAGACTTTGATGCTTCACACAACTGCCTAAAGGGTTAATGGGATTTATTGTTATGTTCTCACTCCAATAAATACTTCATTCATCTTCATCCTAAAGGTGAATTATATATCACGGGATCGTGGCGTCCAGTTTGTGATCTCACCTGAATTTTTCCTTAAACCTCTCATTGGTGGTTGTTGCACTATAATGCTCTGGTCACAACAAATGGGAAGCAAAATTTCAGTATTGCGTTAGTCACGCTGGTTTGACTGCCGGATCGTCAAGGGGGGGTGGCTTACCTCTGTGTAGATACCAACAACGTTTCATCAACTATGGACGGAATTTTACAGATTTGTAAAAGTAAAAGGTCTGGCCACAAGACGACAAGCAAACAACTTTTAAAATGCTTGTTTTCTGAATGGAGGTTGGATCGATTTGTGCTAGGCTATGCTAACAATGTAGCAGCTCCATCCACCCTTATTGTTGACGTTGACGTCCGTCACTGTACAAATATGAGGTCAAGCTCTGGATAGTTTTTTTCCACTATTTCTGATTTAACAAAGTCAGGATGTCGGCGACGACAGGAGGACAATCTCAACGCTGATAGGCTTTCGTAACACAGTCATGTGAAACTCTTGCTCAAGTTGAAATACGAATGCCGTCATCTAATTGCGCTGCGCGAAAAGTTTGCTTCCTTTTTGCTGTTAACACGTCATTACAGTGACCAATGTTTCTTAATCCCTTGAAGTCACATAATCACCACGAGTGCATCAGCCTGGTTTTGTAAGAAGTCGATTACCAAACTTGTGATATAGCCAAACACCTCACGTATTTTGAGGTGCACTCCCACTTCACTACTTCACACTATTCACACTACCTCTCCTTGGCTTTTTCTGTACTGTCATGTCAGATAATGGGCAGCGACAAGCCTGCATAACTGCTCTCGTTGCTGACCAGACAGAGATCTTTCAAACAACAGACTTGTACAGACACAAAAATATTGAAATTTTTGGCTCAAACATCCCTGAAATTCCTGATCCATTTTCAGGACTGTTTTGGATAAATAATCACATCTCTCTGATTTTCTTGTCTTCAGAATCAGTAGGATATGTCATTAGATTAGTAGCAAAAGAGAATGATTTGAAGAGCTTTACTCACCAATGGAAGGGGAAGGCGGCGAGCGGTGGCGAGGTAACGTGGGACTCCTCTCAGCTCTGTGGAAGTGAACCGTTGTGGTCGTGCTGTTACCCACAGTGCAGCGGGAGGCCTGTGGCGCCCCGGAGTGAGTCATCGGCGTCGTCTCGGGGATGGACTCCAGATCCCAGCGTCCTCTCTGCTCTCGAGGGGAGTGGCCTGAGCGGAGATTCTGAGTCTGACGGTGGGCGTGGCTCCCATGAATCTTGTGTAGTCGCCGGTGCTCCCCGGTGCTGACGCTGTGGAACCCGGAGTCGCTGGGTTCAGAGGAGATTAGGGACTCGGAGGAAGAGGAAGAGCCTTGGGAGGAAGGGGTGTGGCCCGGCAGCGACGACATGGCGTCTGTCTCGGCCTCAGAGAGTGCCATCTGGTGGTGGGGGCTGTCAGGGCCACATCCCAGCCCGCTGTCGAGCTCACTGAGGGGAAGGTATCCAAGAAAACGATCAGACTGCCAAGGAGGACGATAGTTGGACTACAGAGAAAGTAAGAGAACATTTTAATTGAATTTATTCAAAGTACAAAAGTTGCACCAAACCAGCGTTATTGCTTTCAAAAACTGTATTGTTATAGAGGCTGCGTAAGAGAGAAAGAAGTACAAAAAGGGAATGACTGAATAGCAAAAAGATGAAGGAAGTAAAACAGTAGTGATGCAAATCAACGAAAATGATCTACCTGTCTGGGGAAATTCTTCGGCTCCATCTCTTCAGTGTTGTAGCAGCCAATCAGACAGCTCTCTGAGTTTGGCTGGTAGGGCAACATTTCTTGGCCCTGGAATAGAAAAACTTTATCAGAATAGATGTAAGTCACCCACAAACATAAATTCAGAATAGAATAAATCACCTGGTAGTCCAGTCTGTCCAGGTGATCTAAGCTGTAAGAGACGCTGGGCAGGTAGCTGTTACCCGGGTGCTGGTCGTTGGATGATCTGGGCAGGTAGCCATTGGGTGAATAGACGTTGGGCGACATCATCATGTGACTATTGGTGGAGTACAGGTCAGGTGACATGGTCATGTGACCATAGTAAGGCCTGTGAAGAGGAAGCATTCGGTCATGTTTTATAAGTCAAAGAGAATTTACAAGGGAGAGAGTACGTAGGTCTATTTATTGTTCAAATGTGCATGAATGGAAATGGCAGGATCCTTGGTATGTAAATTAATCTATGAATATTCACAAGTCTTCATCCACATGTATAATAATAGCATGCATTGCACTGACAGCTGTCTCAGCAGAACAACCTTCCACTCCTGAATATTTATGAGAGCGCCAAGAGACTCGGTCATGCTGACCTTGCAAACCGAACCGTCGAGTACAAAAATTGTGGTCCCTCGATTTGAATCATCGATAGACAGAAGTAGAAGTCTTCTTTTCATACCTTTCACTTCAGTCCGTACACTTTAGACCATTCCCAAACCTTTACGGCAGTCCGAGCCTCTTTTTCGCCCATTCCAAAATTCTTACCCTTATCCCAAAATTCTTCTCTGTTTTCACACTTCGCACACTGGTCCGAAATTCTTTAACCAAATCCAGAACTTTTACTCTAGTTCCAAACGTTCCTTCCATTTCCAAAATATTTCCCTTATCTAACTTTTTACCGAACTGTTAACTGTTTACCCCCAACAACAATCTTTTACTCTAATCCCAAACTTTGAACACAGTCCCAAAGTTTTACATAATTTCCCATTTTGTACTCTTCTCCAAACGATTGACGAGAGAGAAGCTTTTTCCCAGTCCAAACCTTTGCTGTTCTATTTGTTCATCCGATTATTAATTATTCACATAATTTCTGGGAAATTACCCAGGTAGGAGGGTTTAATCCTGATCCCCAAATTGTATCTAATTACCAAATGTCTACCCAGTACCACATATTCAGATTAATTCCTTGATACCAATATTTTCCCTTTTCCCAAACTTTACCCTGGTTAGAACCCACCCATGATTTTTACTCTGTTCTCAGTCTTTGTTTGTTTACATCTTCCTAACTTCTTACCCACAGTCATAACTCTTTATCCCATTTCCCAAAGTGTCACGATATGTCCAAACTTTTACCTATTTTCTACTTTTTTAATGGCTACTCCTTCCTTTTTCCACCAGTTACAGACCTTTACCCAGTTCACAATTCTAACCCTGTCCCAACTGTTGTCTCTAATTCTGATTTCAGAAGAAATATTTCACAGTCCTGCAATTTTACCTGATCCCATCTGTCTACCTTGTACCCTCCATCCCAAGTCTTTATCCCATTCACACAATGTTATCATTTAACCACCTTTCCACTCTGTTGTGCCTCTACCAAATATTTACCCATTTAATAACCTTACCAAGTCCACAACTCTTACTCAAACTGTTACCCCAGTTGGGAACATTTACCCAAAACCCTAAGTCCTGTTCTTTGGTCTCCAACCTGTTTCAAAGCTTCATCTAAGTCTTACTGCTAATTATCTTCAGTAGTGGCATTACTTTTGCTTTCACTTCACATTAAGATACTGAAACTCGTAAAATACCAACACAAATAAGAAAAATCATTGATTGAAACCTCAATTCCATCTTTCAGTTCTTGTCCCAAACTAATCCCAAACTCTTAACGTCACCACCGTGGAGCCTTCCAGCCCACTTTACCCACCCGGCATTGTAGCCGTCTCCCTGGCCTCTCTCTCCCTCCATCAGTCCCATGGCTCTCAGGGCCTCCCAGTGTCTTTCCGTCGGGACGTTGCAGTCAACCGTGCAATGAGACTGCCGCCTCCTGTGGCCACGCCCTCTTCTGGCCTCCACCTGCATAGCGATTGGCTGGCCATACTCGTCCACGTAGTGCACCTCCTCCCGGTGTCGGTGATGAGAAGGTTCATGAGTCTTGGCCTGATGAGGGAACACTACATATCATACACTGTGCACATATTATAGATACACATGCAGCACAGTAGTAGTTTATTTTTTTAAAATACTGCTGCAATTTGGCTCAATTTGTAGAAGAGGAATTGATTTTTATATCTTCTCAAAGATATAGCTTTTAAGAAAAGGTCAGTAGGTTAGCTTAAAGATCTGCGATATTAGATAAATATATCATCCTGCTTCTTCTGTGTAACATTCAAGTATTATCTGTAGTATTGATGAAGGATAAAGGCGGCAAAAATGCACAGTGGAAAAGTGGGTGTTTAGCCTCCAAAGCAAGGTCAGTCAGTGCTTTGGTTTCTAACTTTTTTGGGATGCTTGACTACAATTGTGTTACGTAACTTGGCATATGATTCACTCTCTTCTTTATATAAAAAGATAAAAGATGGAGCCTTTTAGTAGAAGTTGCAGTTCAGGAACGAAACTGCTAAAATCAGAGATTACTTCCTCTCATTCAGGCTGATGGTGTTAATTAGTGGTAACAGCTGCTGTAGCACTACATTCTGCAGACCTTTGACCCTCCATGACTCGTGTGGGATGACTCATGTGCAGTGTTTTAAAATAGCATTTACTTTACATACTCACTAACTTACTGTAGATTGCTCAGTGGGATAGGGCCAACCAGCTCTACAGTGTGAAGCTTTAAACTAAATATAATGCTTCAATCAAGACATTCATTGAAAAGAATAAAAAAGTACATTTACAGAAGTAATGTACTGAAGTACATGTTTGACGTGTTTATACTTTATACTTCTTCGCTACATTCTTGTTACTGGAAGAAAATTTGAAATAAAATAAAATGAAATAATTGCTTATCAAAGTCAGAGGTTACAAGCAATTTAAATTCGATATTTGGCTGAAAAACTATTAATTTAACAATAATAGATGTGAAAGGAGGCAGAATCTCTTATTTTATAACATTAATTTAAGGTCAGACACTAACAGGTAAAAACATAGTTCTGATTTTTATCTATTTTTCTTCTATAACACGTCGTCTTTCAGACTAGAGGAAACAAAACATTTATTTTATTACTTTGTCTGTTTACGTTTGTAGATTTCTCTTAAATTCACCAAAAGTTTCCTTTACATAATGCCTCATTTACATATTTAAACATAACATTTCAGTAAACTTGTAATACAATAAATACTCCTCTTAATGTGAGTGGTGAAGTTTCATGGTGATATCTATGAGTTTATGTTGTGACTCTATTCACCTGTAGTCTTCCTAATGTGAGTGATGAAGTGGTGAAGTTTCATGGTGATATCTATGAGTTCATGTATTCACCTGTAGAGTCTTCTTAATGTGAGTGATGAAGTGGTGAAGTTTCATGGTGATATCTGTGAGTTCATGTATTCACCTGTAGAGTCTTCTTAATGTGAGTGATGAAGTGGTGAAGTTTCATGGTGATATCTGTAAGTTCATGTATTCACCTGTAGAGTCTTCTTAATGTGAGTGATGAAGTGGTGAAGTTTCATGGTGATATCTATGAGTTCATGTTGTGACTCTATTCACCTGTAGAGTCTTCTTAATGTGAGTGATGAAGTGGTGAAGTTTGATGGTGATATCATGAGTTCATGTGTTCACCTGTAGAGTCTTCTTAATGTGAGTGATGGAGTGGTGAAGTTT
>NW_022281105.1:0-13544 GCF_004355925.1 Anarrhichthys ocellatus | reverse complement strand
ATATATAAACATATATATATATATATAAACATATATATATATATATAAACATATATATATATATATAAACATATATATATATATATAAACATATATATATATATATATATACACACACACTACTACTGTTGTGTCCAACAAGTCAGAGTTAAGACCCTCCGTACCTTCTGGATCTTGTCCAGCCACTCTTTGTTGGACTGCAGTTCGGCCATGAAGGCCTGGTGCTTCAGCCACTTGCTGTGCAGGTTCCTGGCCTCGTCGTAGGTCATGTCCTGAGCCGTGAGCATCTTCTCATTGATCCACAGAGACAGCTGGACACAAACACTGAATGTTATATCACTAAAGTCCAAAAGGTTCATCCTGGGATCAATACATTTCTATCGGCTTCTGGACCAAACCAATGAGACTTACCTCCTGGCAGTCCTGCAGGAACTTCTGCAGATCTCTGTTGTCCTTCAGTCTCATCAGCAGCTCCACTGCAGCCTCCCGGTTCTTCTTGTGTCTGAAACATGGAGGAAGAGGTCAGATCAACACGAGGGTTCTATAATCATCAACAATAAGGCAACAAATTCTCCGATAGGAAAAGTAACAGGAAGTCACCATAGTAAAAAGCAGAAATAATCCACTCTGACCAGTGCCGTTATGGAGAGTAATGCACTGGGAGGGTTACTTTAACTCATAAAAGTATGAATTTGTAGAGAACTCTTTCTAAAAATGGTCCAATTAAGTCTGAAATATCTGAAAAGTGATCTGAAGCTGATGTCCACCTGTTGTCGATGGAGGAGACTCTCTCCTGGATGCGTTCAGCGTTGATGTTTCTGTCGCTGGCCAGCCGCCTGCCAGCCTCCACCACGCCGTTGATCTTGTCTTCGTTGGCGTCCATGGTGGTCATGAAATCCTCCTGCTTCTTGATGGCGGCCTCGGCACCCTCGAGAGTGGTGGGCATCTCGGTGTGAGCCAGGACGTACTCCTGTGGGGGGGCAAGAACACAGGGTTCAGTACCGCTACAGGTCCATTTGTGGGACAGTAACAGTGCCAGGGGAAAGTTTATGTTAGGATGACCCTTGAGGTCATCATTAAATGATAAGGGTTCATCTTCTGGATATCTATACCCATCTGTGCTGCTGGTCCTCTGAGGACCTGCATATCCATGCAAATCAGGAAAATACAGGAGTCCTGAACTGGTTGAACAGATTGATTTGGACCAAAGATTTGGACAAAGTGACATGCTCTGATACAGAGACCAGAAAACATCAGTAACAATGTCAAAATGTGGGTTCTGTTTAGAGTGTCACTTTGTTTTCAGATCAGGTTCTTTGGTCACCTGCATTACTAGAATGGGTCCAATCCTGATCCACGTTAACCCCATGACATTAAAAGATACTAGACTGCAGTGAGGAGAATCTCTTTGTGTTTACCTGGTTGTTGAGGAAGGCCTCTGCCTGCTTGGTGTCCCTGAGAAACAGCTGATAGGCATGAGACTGGGACAGCAGGTTCTGTCGGTTCTCCCACATCTTGTGCAGTTCGTTCCAGCCGGTGTCGAGCGCCTGCAGCCTCTGTCGAAGGAACATGTACTGCGCGTCCGTCTGGCCCTGTGTCACCATGTCCCCCATGTCCCGCATCTTCTGGTAGTCCTCTTCGTAGTTCCGGATCTCGTTCTTGATGCCTTCGTGCTGGGCCATGAGCTTCTCGGCCTCAGCCAGAGTGTTGGGCATGTCCTCGGAGGCGATGGCCGTCTGAGTGCGAGACAGCCAGGACTGGAAGTCGTCCAACTCACGCAGGAACTGCTGCAGCTTCCTGGCCTCGCCCAGTGACTCCTCGCGGTTCTTCAGAGTGTTCTTCATTTCCTCCCAGACGGCGGTGATCTCAGCCAGACGGCCTGTGATGGCCTTTGCCTGGTCGGGGTGTTCCTCCGCCAGCCGCTGGGCCTCGCCTCGCAGATCGCCCAGTTTGTCCTCGATGGCAGCCAGGTCACGCTCCATACCGGTCAGTTTGCGCTGCAGGGCCATGACCCCAGTGAGGTCGTTACCCAGCTCCTGGGTGGACTCGATGACCTTGGTCTTCTCTTTGATCCAGGACTTTGTCTCGTTACAGTCGAGGTGGTAGTTCTGCACACCCAGTGCCGAGTTCAGGGCCTCTTTCTTCTGGTCCACCAGATCTCGGAACTGGCTCCACCTAGAAGTAGAGGAGAGGATCATCACGGTCCACAGATACCATCACACCAACACTTTCATGGTGTTTACACTGAGGACAAACAGACTTTGTTGCATCTTTGTATTCTGTTGTTTTGCCATTCACAAGACAACTAATTATTACATGTTATATCTGTTTGTACCTGTTGTTGAGTTTGTCCTGCTGGGTCTTGATGTCTTTTTCACTCGGGTGACCATTGTGCATCAGCTGCCGGGCGATCTGGTTTACCACAGCAACACGAGACGCCTGGTTATTCATCTCCGGCTCCAGACTCTCAAACCTGCCAAAGACACAGTCCACATGAATACAGTGCTGGCTGAAAGAGATGGACAGTCCCAAACATGTATGCAGCATCTTGTAGTCCTACCTGTGCTGTATGACCTCAAGGTCCTCCAGTTTCTCAGGGATCTCCATGCTGTTCAGCCACTGCTCCTTCTCGTCAATCCAAACCTCACAGGCGTTGGCCTCGCTGAACATCTTGTAGAGTGCCAGAGCATCGTGCAGTGCCTGCTTCCTCAGCTTTGTCAGTTCTGTCACCTCCTTGTGGCGCTCCTCGATGCTGGCCAGACGTCCACGCACCTCCTCTGACTCAGCCTCCTCTTGAGGCAATAAGGCAGCCTGCTCGTGGAGTGAGTCAATGACCGGTCGGTAGCTGGCCACCTCCACCGCCGCGTCCTTGTGCTTCCTGAAGAGAGCCTGGGTAGAGAATTCGTCATGGCCTGTCTCTCCGCTGGAGACGATTCGCAGGGCGTCCAGTGTCCAGGCATCAACATCATCTGCATCGACCTGGAACTGGTGCAGTGCCAGAGCCTCCTCCAGCCTCTTTCTTCTCACTGCCGCCAGCTGCTCCAGCGCCGCCCACTGAGCCTGCAGGTCATCGATACGTTCCTGGATCTTGGTGGCGGCGAAGTGGTCGGTCTGCACCATGGCCTGGCCCTCTGTGATGGTGTGCTTGAGGTGGCTGGCGCGGCCGCTTATCTCATCCTCCAGGGCGCGCTGCTGGCTGAGGAGGCGTAGCGCCCCCGTCAGGTCCTTGCCGTGCTCAACAGATGACAGGATCTGCTCCTTCTCACGGATCCAGCCTTCCTCTTCGGCCATCTCCCAGAAGAACTTCCAGAGACGGCGGGACTCCTCAAGGCGGGCACGGCGCTCAGCGGCGAGCTGGGTTAGCTCCTGGTAGCAGAACTCCAGGTGGGAGACCCGGTCCTGGATGACCTGAGGGTCGCAGGGCTTGTAGCCTGGACAATAACCCACTATTATCAGCACTTAGCTGATTTGGTTCTTGTATTTACGTTCTGAAGCAATGAAGACTTTACACTGCCTCAAATAACTAGAGAAATAAGCTGTCACTGTGTAACCTCATCAAAGTAAAATGCCTGACTAATTTCCCTGCTCCTTGTTAGAAAATCATTTGTAAAAAACGGAACACAAAACAACTGATGAATAAAAAACCACGTCTAATTTAGACAGAATGTTTCAGATCACGCTGCTCACCGTCGTCGTTGGCGGAGTACTTGGTGGCGTTTGTGCCGACTGCCTTCACCCGGTCAGCCTGGATGGCGATGTCAGCCTCAACCAGGGCGTGTTTCTGCAGCAGGTCCTCCACACCTAATAGATGCTTCCCATAATCCTGAGACAGCAACAACATCTTGAAACCAAAAGACAGACAAACAGACACAGAAGACCAATAGTTAGGATTGGCAGTCGAATTCAAAGATTAGAAGAGGAACGCTGTAGAGTTACTTCCCGTTTCTGGCCCCTCTCTGTGCTGGACGATCAGAAATTAAAGTGATCTCCATCTTCTCCATGATTGAGGTTTGTTTCATCATCGTACCTTCATCTCGTCCATCCAGTCCATGATGTAGAGCATCTCCTGGAAGACTCTCTGCAGGCCCAGGTTCATCTCCAGTCTCTGTCTGCGGGCCTTCAGCAGCTCCAGCAGGTACTCCCACAGCCGGATCACGTTGTCCTTCCTGGCCGTGATGCGTTTGATGTCGTGGTAGTGCTCCACCTCCAGGTCCTTCGCTACGGAGACCACGGCCTGTACGCGCTCCTCGTACGCCGCAATGTCCGTCTCAATCGCCTCGTGCTTCTTGTTTCCCGCCTCGACGGCCTGAAGGTCGAAACCAAAGTTGTCCTGGAGAGAGAAAGGAGGCAGCAGTGCACCCATGAAACAAAACACATGCAGTTCACTTTCTTTAGTTGCAGTTGACGCTAACGTGGAGCATCACCTGGATGCGTCTTCTTACCTGTGACACCAGTCTCTGGTTCTCACTGAGCCAGGTCTCTCTCATGGCCGCCTTGCGGTCGAAGCGTCTGGCGAGTTGTTCCAGTTTCTCCTGACGAATCAGCTCCATCCTCAGAGCCAGCTCCCTCTCATGCTCTGCCTTCTCCAGTCGCTCCCAGGCCTGACGGCGAAAAACATCATCACCATCCAACACTTCTCCACAAAGTTATTGAGAGCTGGTGAAGCAGAAGCTGCCCACATTAACTACTGCAGCAACTTAACAGTCCTCAAACCTCAGTCCCTGTGAGCCTGGTTCAGGGTTTAAAAAGCTTTGTATTGAGTCTACAAATTCCTTTATGGAAACCAAATAGAATGTCTTATCGAGTGTAATAAAGTTCAAACTTTTTGAATACTAAAATCAAAGATACTTAACCGAAGATTGAGGTAAGATCTGTAAGCAGAATGTCTTGGCTGAAACACTACATGAGTAGCATTAGATATTAAACGATTAAATATGTATTGAAATGTTTAAATAACAGACACATTAATTAGACAACAGCTATGTTTCATTTCAGCCTTTTAAAAAGTTATTTTCAGAATTAACTTTAATTATCTTCAGCTGATTTGATGAGATAAAATATCAAACAAGACATTTGTTTAGTGAAACTAATGATTTTCTTTATATCTGTCAATTATATCATTGATTAATCAATGAATCATTTGTCATTAAAATGTCAGAAACACAGAGTAAACTGACGGTGTTTTTTATTACATATTCATGACTGGAGGTGGAGCAGCTCTCACCTTGTTGATATCTGAGATGAGTTTTCCCTCTCGGGGCATGTAGACCTTCTGGTTGTTGGCTCTCATCTTACTCTGGATGGTGAAGAGAAGAACCTCCAGGTTTCCCTTCTCTGTGAACCTGAAGACGGACAAGAGAGAGACAAGTTCTCAGTTAGTTTGTGGAGTTCTGAAATCTTTTGTTTGATCAAACTGCAAGCTGAAGGTTCTGACTTTGGGGGTTTCTCCACGGTTCGGTAGGTGTTGAAGGCCTGAAGCTGCTGCTGGACTCCGACCAGAGCGTTGGCAAACTTCCTGTTGTTGAGGATGATGATGGTCTGTTCGATCCACTCCAGCAGGTCTGAGGCCAGAGACTCGTACTTCTCGATCATCTTCTCTGTCTCGATGGCGTTATCCAACACCTGGACAAAGAAACAAAGACGTTTGATTCTGTCTGAACATCAGAACAAACTGGCTGCTGTGTTATGGTTACAAATGATTATTTCTAAAATTGATCTGGTGAATACAATATAATGTTATAAATAAATGTTTGTTGGTGTTTGAATCTGTTTTCTGACCTTTCCGATGCGTTTGCCCTCCACCTTTAGAGCTTTCATCTTGGAGAAGTAGTGGTAATACGTCACCACGTAGGTGATGACGGACTTCTCATCAGGATGGTCCACGCTGATATCTGCAACACAAAATGTAAAACCAGATGTGTGTTTCAGGTCAGGTTTAGCTAAACTGGTTGTGTCTCAGGTCAGGTTTAGTTAAACTTGTGTTTCAGGTCAGGTTTAAATCATTTGGTTGTGTTTCAGGTCAGGTTTAGTTGAACTGTATGTGTTTCAGGTCAGGTTTAGTTAAACTTGATGTGTTTCAGGTCAGGTTTTTGTTAAACTGTATGTGTTTAGGTCAGGTTTAGTTAAAGTAGTCCAGTAGGTTACCCTCTGGATCCAGCAGCTTGGTGAGGCCCAGGTGTTGCTCTGCCAGGTTGAAAGCGTTCTGCAGGTTGTGGTGAGCGTTGGACTTCTTCAGTTTGTCAAAATCAATCAGATCGGATCTGAAAGTGAGAGACAACTTTATTTACCAGCTGAAAATGGTTTAAAGTGATGATGATGAAGATGACGATGGCGATGACGATGATGATGATGAGATTACCTGTGCTTGTGGATGAGAGCGTTGAAGGCCATGCCGTCTCTCCAGCTGGTGCTGAAGTTGTGGATGTTGACGTTGGGATATCTGAAGAAACAATATCAGAGTAAACACACCAAACATGGTAGAAGTATCAGGAGTACTCAATAGTAGTAGCAGTAGTAGTAATAGTAGTATAAATACAGGTACTTACCCCGCCGTCTTCATCTGACACCAGAGCAGCAGAGCGTCTTTAGCTGATCTCTTCTCTTTGTTGTCTTCAGTCTCCACACGGATGTCCTGAATCTGAGACACAACACATCACAGTCACACCGCCACCTGTCTAGGGTTTACAGGTGAGCACACTAACCTCCACCTGTCTGGTGTTTACAGGTGATGACACTAACCTCCACCTGTCTGGTGTTTACAGGTGAGCACACTAACCTCCACCTGTCTGGTGTTTACAGGTGAGCACACTAACCTCACCTGAGCTGTGTTTCCACTACGACGGTCTAACCTGAGCTGTTTAATAAACGCAGGTGAACTTCATGATAAAGTTATTAAAGTGAATGCAAACCAAAATATTTACTGAAACTATCCGATGAAACCTAAGTTTTTTATTTTGTTATATTATATATATTTATTTAAATGACATAATAAATGCTAGCATAACATTAGCTTTATGCTAGGACTGGGAATATCTCCCGTTGTCAAGTCGTATCTGAGGTCCGTCCTATTTACTGGAGCATTATGGGATGGTCACGATGGTTCCAGGTATTAGTCACACCCTCAGGGTTACCTGTCCTTTCAGGTGAGGTCGTTACCTGGAAGCGGAGGATGATGGTCCAGATGAGGCCCAGCACCAGTCGGTGGTTCCCGTCCACGATGTCATGAGAACCCATGTTCTCCAGGTGAACCCTCTGTTCCTTCAGGAACTGCAGAGCTTTGTCCACGTTTTCCAGACAGTGAATACGCATCCGGCCTTTGGTGGGCTTTGGCTGGACACCGACGAAGAAGAAGAAAGAGAAAGAAAAAGAACAGAAGAACAAAAAAAAGAAGAAGAAGAAGAAAGAGAAAAAAGAAAAATAATTTACTGTGAATTAAATGTGTACTCTGTGTGCACTGCACCAGTCTCTCTCCTAACAGTTGTGTACTCTGTGTACTGTACCAGTCTCTCTCCTGACAGGTGTGGACTCTGTGTGTACTCTGTGTACTGTACCAGTCTCTTTCCTGACAGGTGTGTACTCTGTGTGTACTCTGTGTACTGTACCAGTCTCTCTCCTGACAGTTGTGTACTCAGTGTGTACTGTACCAGTCTCTCCTGACAGGTGTGTACTCAGTGTGTACTGTACCAGTCTCTCTCCTGACAGGTGTGTACTCAGTGTGTACTGTACCAGTCTCTCTCCTGACAGGTGTGTACTCAGTGTGTACTGTACAAGTCTCTCTCCTGACAGGTGTGTACTCAGTGTGTACTGCACCAGTCTCTCTCCTGACAGTTGTGTACTCTGTGTGTACTGTACCAGTCTCTCTCCTGACAGGTGTGTACTCTGTGTGTACTCTGTGTACTGTACCAGTCTCTCACCTGACAGGTGTGTAGTCTGTGTGTACTCTGTGTACTGCACCAGTCTCTCACCTGACAGGTGTGTAGTCTGTGTACACTGTACCAGTCTCTCACCTGACAGGTGTGTAGACTGTGTACACTGTACCAGTCTCTCACCTGACAGGTGTGTAGTCTGTGTACACTGTACCAGTCTCTCTCCTGACAGGTGTGTACTCAGTGTGTACTGTACCAGTCTCTCTCCTGACAGGTGTGTACTCAGTGTGTACTGCACCAGTCTCTCTCCTGACAGTTGTGTACTCTGTGTGTACTCTGTGTACTGCACCAGTCTCTCTCCTGACAGGTGTGTACTCTGTGTACTGTACCAGTCTCTCTCCTGACAGGTGTGTACTCTGTGTGTACTGTACCAGTCTCTCTCCTGATAGGACCTCCAGTAGTTTGATGAGCATGCGTCCGTCCCTCAGGTCCAGGTACAGGTCTGTGATCCTGCAGGAGACTCTGGACAAGTGAGAGTTCACCCACTTAGTGAAGGTCTTCTTCTGCACCGCCTCCCGCTCATCTACACACACACACACACACACACACACACACACACACACACACACACACACACACACACACACACACACACCAGCAGGAAATGGTCCAGATGAAGGTGGTCTTGAATTGATCCTGAACCTGGTCTCAGAGACCAGAACCAACATGGCTGACCTCTGACCCCTCAGTCTTCTTCTCACCTTGTAGCTGTTTGAATCGACCCTCCAGCAGGTTGTAGTTGGAGTCCTCCATCGCCCCCCCGATTACCAAATAGTATTTAAATCTACTAGTATTTATATTTGTGTCCCACGAGGCTCATCGTGTAAAGAAAAGTCTTTAAATCCTCAGACGTGGAGCAAATTTAAAGAGAAAAACCACAGAAGAAGAAACGAAAAAGTCGACTTGCAGACGAAGACGTCCTCGTGTCTTCAGGAGCAGAAAGAAAAAGAGTCCAGAGGTCAAAGTCTACGAGTGTGTGTGTGTGTGTTGAATCATCAGCAGCTACATGCTGCTCATTCTTCTTCTGCTGCTCTGATTCAATAAAAACATTTTTTACAGCGTCTTGGGAGGAGCTTCATCTATCAGCCAATGACGTTACAGTTTGACAATGATGTCATCATGGGTGTGAAAAGGAGGGAGGGAGGGGTTTCCCTTCATTGTTCTTTCACATTCCTGACTGAAGGACAGGAAGTAAGAAACAAACATCCTGCACACACATATTATATTTTATATATTTATATTAGTGCTGGGCAACGATTACAATTTTTAATCGCGATTAATCGCATGATTTTTTTTAGATTAATCTCATTGTTATGCGCAAAATTCAATAATTAATTCAAAAGTAGTGTATTGTGCACTTGTATTTTGAAAGTACTGCTATATGAACAAAAGGTCAATAACATTTGGTTTGTAAACACTTTAAACACATCAGGTTGTTGTTAGCAGCAGTGTTCCCTTTACACAGCAGCAGTTATAACACAGTTATATTGATTCTGATCATAGATATTCAGCCGGTGTTCAGAACTTTATCTTCATGTGCATAAGAGATGCAATTTGAAATATACACCTTGAAAACTGCAAACCTATCTACTTCTTTTTTTATGTTTGTTAAATTGTCAGTAGCGATAACTAACTGATGCTTATTATACATATTACAAACAAAACACTTTAAAAACTCGACAATATGTATTTTAATATTGTCACTGTTGTAAACTGTTTGATTACATGATTTACTTTTATTGTGAAGAGCATGAAAACAGAAGTGCTTTTCCTTTGAAGAGACAGGAAGTAGAATGGTACGTGTTCTTGACGCTAACAACGTTGATACGTAGAAAACCACATGTCGGGTGCAAGAGCGCGTTGTGTTCACTGTAACACTGTAATACTGCAGTTCAGACAGTAAAGTGTTCCGTTCAAACAACACGTGTCTTGTTCCTCACAAGAAGCTCCACTTCACAACAGTCACGTTTTATCTGTAACGAGACGGTGTGTGTGTGTGTGTGTGTGTGTGTGTGTGTGTGTGAGACAAGAGTGAAGGACGGTGACGGAGGGTAGGAGGGGTTCTGGACCCGGGGGGAAGAAGGAAGTGACACCACACAAACACAGCTGTTCACTGCTTGCTGCCTGGTTCGAGTGTTAAAAATGTCGCTTAATAATAAAAAATAAAAAAACTGCATTAATGCGCGATAAAATAATTGTCTGCGTTAATTAATTAATGTGATAATAACATCGACAATTATTTTATCGCGCATTAACGCAGTTTATGAAAAATTATTAAGCGGACATTTTTTAACACAAGATGCGTACGCATACATGGAATTTGACTCGGGTTTCCACTTTGTTCTCGATGTACATACACAAATTTACTTTGTCTCTGTTCTGGTCTCGTTAGACATGTCTCTGTTCTGGTCTCGTTAGACTTGTCTCTGTACTGGTCTCGTTAGACTTGTCTCTGTACTGGTCTCGTTAGACTTGTGTCTGTTCTGGTCTTGTTAGACAGAGATAATCCTTTCAAAATATAGATGTTCCACCCGAGACTGTCCCACCCGAGACTGTTCTACAGGGTTCATACACATTTTGACCAATGGATTTCCATGACTTTTCCATGACTTTAAACCAAATTTCCATGACCAAACATTTTGCGAAATCTCGGTGTATACATGAAAAAGTGACCACACTGGCTGTGGTCATTACATTGAACATGTCTGGCAGTGTGATGAGCGGACACGTGAGCCCTTGTTGCTGTAGTTCATCTCCTTGGAGCAGATGCTGCATTTAGCATACCCTGCCTTATCAATGTATTTGAAACACTGACAGCAGGAAGCTGTACTGCTCTCCCTTCATGTCTGTTTAGACCTCCACCTTTATCCAGGCCCAGCTCCACTCACATCTCAGCCCTGCGTCAAGCTACGCTACACAAACAGCCTCCTCTTCATTAAGCTCTTTGACCTCATCATCTTATCAGTATCTCGGCCTCATGTTTCGTGATCATGAACGTTATGACCATTCGCATCATTCTACTTTGAGTTTAAAAAAACCTGCAACCAGATCCGCCGGTGTTCCGGTTTAACGTTAATACACGGTGTTTCATCACGTTACGTTTTTTTCCCTCCTAATTCGCGATAATGACGAACGTTAATGGTCGACAAAGTTTCGCATGCAGTAGATGTTAGCCTTAAGTTGGAGGGAAATGAAGACGGTGTAGACATCTTAACACTGATTGGCCAAGACTCGACACATCAAAGATGTTCTATTGCGAAGATCACGACGTCACCTTTCTCATTGTCTCACTTAAGGTGGTATTTGAAGCTAACTAAAGGCGGTATTTGAAGCTGACTTAAGGTGGTATTTGAAGCTGACTTAAGGTGGTATTTGAAGCTGACTTAAGGTGGTATTTGAAGCTGACTTTAGGTGGTATTTGAAGCTAACTTAAGGTGGTATTTGAAGCTAACTTAAGGTGGTATTTGAAGCTAACTTAAGGTGGTATATGAAGCTGACTTAAGATGGTATTTGAAGCTAACTTAAGGTGGTATTTCCTACCTGCCAGTGCCTTGATGCGGGAGCGTTCAAAGAGGCGAGCCGAGCTGTTCTCGTTATCCCACTCTTCGTCCCAGCGGTTGTTCACCGTGTCGTTACTGCTGTACTGCTGCTGCAGCTCCATGTGGTCGAACTCAGCGGCCACCGTCGTCATCGTGACCGTTCACCTCTGACACACGGCTCAAAGTCAGCGGGGACGTGTCCACATCGGCAGCTTCAGGCCGAGCCCTGCAGGACGACAGGTGGACATCATCATCATGATCAATAAAATTATATTATTGTGTTTTTGACGTCAGACTGGAGCTTCAGTGAACAGCAAGTACTCCATATACTACTACATCACGTACTTTATGTTTGGAATATTACTGATGGATAACAAGTATTTTGCAGCTCATCTGAACCATAAACTGTTGGGTTGTAGCATAACATAGAAGTACTCCAGTAAAGTACCTAAACATTGTACTTAAATACAGTAGTTGAGTAAATGTTTGTTCTTTCTTTCTTTCTTTCTTTCCTTCCTTCCTTCCTTCCTTCCCCACACACACACACACACACACACCGAATCAGTTGGAGCTACTAGTTGATCATGTTAATCGATCAGTCTCATAATTGGCTCGTTCGAGATGAGCCAGTCCTGATCAGAGTCAATCACAATGCATGCCGGGTAGATTTGTATCAGACTTGATCCTGACTTGCTCTGACATCATGAGCACATAGTCAACAATGAAGTCGTGATGATGTCATGATGAAGTCGTGATGATGTCGTGACGAAGTCGTGACGATGTCGTGATGATGTTGTGACGAAGTCTTTAAGTTGTCGTGACGATGTCGTGACGAAGTCTTTAAGATGTTGTGACGAAGTCTTTAAGATGTAGTGACGAAGTCTTTAAGATGTCGTGACGATGTCGTGATGAAGTCTTTAAGATGTCGTGATGAAGTCTTTAAGATGTCGAGATGACGTCGTGATGATGTTGTGATGATGTCATGATGATGTCGTGCCGAGGTCATGATGATGTCGTGCCGAGAGCGACCACGCTGTGCTCCCATTGGCTGCTCGATGAGCTGACTGCAGCTAATGGAGGAAGTAAAGAGCTCCATGATCACATCAGAGTTATTGATCCATTAGAGCACTCAGACATCCAGAGGACGTCCTCAGGGACCGTTAATGGATCGGACTTCCCAGAATCCTCTGCTGGATGATGGAAACAGATCTCTGACCAGTCGGAGGCGACAGCTGCAGCTCAGGAGGACAACAGGTCGGTAGAGTAACTCAAGAAGTAGCTAAGTACATTTACTTAAGTACTGGACTTGTACTTATTTATCTTTTTTAGAGATACGTGGTTCTCACAGGACAGAGAGGCTACAAACATTATGACCTCATAGAATATGAAGCTTTGATGTAGATTAAACTAAACAGGGTATAAAGGAGCGAACATGCTACACAGAAACATCAGATAGAACAGTGAAACATTTCAGTTTAACTACCTTAAAGACACCGTGAGGTCTGATTAACACTGAAGCGTCTTTATGAAATAAACAACCTTTGAGTTCAGTTTTAAACTTTTCAAAGAGTCTAAAATAAATAATAGTGAAGAAGGTGAAACAATAAAAAGGTTTTCCCTGAAGAACAAGATATTTGGGGATAAATATAGAGATAATTTCCCCTGAGTGAAAACTGGAAGGCTGACAGATATACAGAGGGGGGGGGGGGGGGGGGGGGGGGGGGGGGGGGCAGGAAGTGTACGGGGCCCCTCCCTCACATTCCTCAACATGACGACAGCCACTGAAACTCTTTCACCACTAACGTGTTAGCTTGTTAGCTAATGAGGCACAGAGACATGGTTCAGGACATAGTTAGCTTAGCATAAAGACTATAAGAAGCAGAAACTGATTTCATTCAAATGTCTCTTCAATAGTAAATAAATGTCTCTCTCAAAGACAGAAGGAGAGGTATAGTTTCATTTAATGTGTTTAGCCTAGCTTAGCATAGAGACCATCAAAAGTGCGTTGCTTTCTTTAAGTATACTGGAAAAGAGTGTGTGTGTGTGTGTGTGAGAATAGAGTATATCTGTGTGTGTGTGT
>NW_022281104.1:6190-13290 GCF_004355925.1 Anarrhichthys ocellatus | reverse complement strand
CACACACTGAGTACTACACACACACTGAGTACTACACACACACTGAGAGTACTACACACACACTGTAAGTACTACACACACACTGTAAGTACTACACACACACTGAGTACTACACACACTGTGAGTACTACACACACTGTGAGTACTACACACTGAGTACTACACACACACAGTACTACACACACTGAGTACTACACACACACAGAGTACTACACACACTGTGAATACTTCACACACTGAATACTACACACACCGAGTAAGTACTTCACACTGACTAAGTACTTCACACACTGAGTACCACACACACTGAGTACTACACACAGAACTACACTGAGTACTGCACACACTGTGAGTACTACACACAGAACTACACTGAGTACTACAGTCTCTGCTCTGATGTTCTCCTGTTGGTCTCCAGACTTCGTGTTGTGGATGGACTCCTCTGGTCGGGTTCTACCGATCAGAACCGGAGCCGGTCTGGTTCCTCCGTCCTGCGTTGCCGTGGCGACGTCCAAGTCAGCCGATGAAGCGGTTACCGTGGTGACTGCAGAGTTCCAGAAGTTCTCTCCGTTCGCGGTGCTGGAGGGGGAGGAGCTATGCCAGGTGGGCGGAGCCATAGAGACCAGGTCGTACCTGCCTCATCACACCACGAGGCCCATGGGGACCAACGGAGGCCCCTACGGGTCCTACTACGTCCCTACAGCCGAGTACTACTCCAGTCTGGTTAAGGACCAGTCTCTGGAGAGCCAGGACAGCTCCACCCTCAGCAGCCCCCCCTCTGACGGGGTCCAGGGACCAGCAGGGTCCACGGCCCCCGACTCACTCTTCCAGTTCTCCATCGGGAAGATCCTGGAGGACGAGGGGGTGACGTACTCCGAGGGGGCCGAGAGAGGACCCTCATCGCCTCGGCTCCACCCCCCCGACACAGACAACCCCCCAACAGACCAGAGACAGATCAGGAGGTCAGTCCAGCTCAGCGGTAAACCTGACGAAACCTGGACCGGGGTCCTGATGTGTAACACGGTTCTGTGTCTCTACAGGGTCATCATGTCCGTCAACGATAAGTGGCACTACTGCCACAACTCTGAGGTTCTGGTCGGTTCTCGGGCCATGAGGGACCGACACCTGAGGCTGCTGGGATACGTCATCCTGCAGGTCAGTCCACACCGAGTCCTCCTAAATCCTGTTTACAGTCATACGTAACAACGCTAAAGCCATCACATAGACAGCCTCACAGCTCGGCTAACCGTCTTTGTGCTAAGCTACGCTCTCTGTGCTGCAGTGTGTTGACCAGCTGGTGATGTAACTTTTCTTGACCCCTCTCAGTTGCCGTACCACGAGCTGGAGAAGCTGAACGGCATCGAGGAGGTGAAGCAGTACCTGAACAAGAAGCTGCTGGACGTCCCGCTATGACTGTGTGTGTGCGTGCGCGTGTGTGTGTGTGTGTGTGTTTAACCCTCTGATGAATAACTGATATTTCATCAATGAGTCATAAAACTGAATCTGTTGGTCGATGATTTAATGAACCAGTGAATCGTCTTTAATGTGCAGCTCAACTCCAACTCCCATCATGCTTTGCAGCTTTTTAAAGGACCATCCAGCTGCTTTGACCGTTTTACAAATCATCAGTTTTCAGATTGAAACCTTGAGTTTAGAAGAGAAGAAGAAGTTCATGCGACTCTCCGTGTTCTTCTCCACGATGTTTCATTTTGACAGAATATGACGTTAATGTACAAACATCTTTCTTTGTTTCGGGTGTGGGGGGGGGTCCCTTTTTATAGAGTTTGGTAACGATGAAGATGAAGATGCATGTGCTGGACTCTGGTTTTCGGGGTGTTTTATTAATCCAGAAGATGAAGCTGGGAGGGCGGGTACCGTGGTAACAGGGTGAGCGTGCCAAAGGTCTGTGTGTGTGTGGGGGGGGGGGGGTCAGAGGTCAGATTATTTATTAGTGTTTGAGGTTAAAGAAGCTTGTTTATATTCTATAAATCTATTCATTCAAATGTCTATAAAACATGTGTCGTGTTTGTTTTAACTCCTCGTTGTCCTGTGATGTCACACCTGTGATGATGTCACGGGGTGTTTGGGTACACAATCAAAGCAAACAGAAGTGAGAAAAAGTGCATTTATTTGTTAATAATTTTCTCAGGCAGGCAGCTGATTGGAGGCTGAACACTGGCTCCGCCCCTCAGCGTAACAAACCGGTAACCAATAGGCTCCGCCCCCGCTCCAAAAAAAACATAAAAACGAACTCCTCCCGACGGAAATGTCCATCAGATAAAAACCAACAAACACGGGTAACAAAACACTCGATCAGACCACGCCCTTCAGAGGGCGGGGCCAGCGCGTGATGTCAACCGTTCTCATTGGTCTGCCCGGATGATTGGCATGTGAGGAGGCGTGGCCTGCACAGCCTGTCCTCTCCAATGAGGGGAAGGGGGGGCAGACCTAATCTGAGTCCGAGTCACTGGAGTCCTCAGAGGAGCTCTGATCTTCATCGTCATCGTTCTGAGGAACAACAGTCTTATTAGATAGTTGCCATGGTGATTCTGGGTAGAGTCATGTTTACCTTTGGCAGTAATAATGTATATGATTGATTGTAATGACAAAAACTGACAAAATGATTGAAGTGATCTCTGATTTTTACATTATTGGAATCCAGGAATATGAACCTTAATTGAACCCTCTGAGATACTAGAACCCAGTAATTAACCATTAATTTGGGTCAAATGAGGGAATGTGTTTGTTTTCACCTCATCATCGTCGCTGTCTGTGCTTCCTGACGTCTCGTCGTCTTCATCAGAGTCAGAGGAGTCGCTCTTCCCCGTCGAGTCGGACATGTCCTGCTGGAAGACAGAAAGGTGCAGCTTTACAGCAGTGTTGTCGTGTAGCATTGTAGAGTGTAGCGTGTTGTCGTGTAGCGTTGTAGAGTGTAGCGTGTTGTCGTGTAGCGTTGTAGAGTGAAGCGTGTCCTGTAGCATTGTAGCCGCGTAGCGTTGTAGAGTAGCGTGTTGTCGCGTAGCATTGTAGAGTGTAGCGTGTTGTCGTGTAGCATTGTAGAGTGTAGCGTGTTGTCCTGTAGCATTGTAGAGTGTAATCGTGTAGCATTGTAGAGTGTAGCGCGTTGTCCTGTAGCATTGTAGCTGCGTAGCGTGTTGCTGTGTAGCGTGTTGTCGCGTAGCGTGTAGTGTGTTACCTTGGCTCGGTACGCCATGGCCCTCTTGGCGACCCCAACTGTTTGCGTCGTGGCTCTTGAACTGGCAGCCTTCCCCTTAGCCGTCACACGGACTTTAGCTCCTGGACTGTTGCGAACTTTAGCAGTGCTGCGACGCTTCTGATGGAACAAACAGACACAGATGTTCAACCTCTGAAACAAAGCTTTCAGCTTCACGCCGTTACAAACTGTCATTGCTGTCCAAAGACCTTAAATTCACCATGACCATTGTTAGTGAATGACAGACCATAATAACACGTGTCCTGTAATCACTTCTGTTTTATGACAAATATAAGTCCATTTTTTGAGTGTTTTTATGTAAAAATAGATAAATAAAAATCATCAGGATGTACATTAATTAAACTAGTAATCTATGTTCCGCTAACTCAAACTAGTACGATGTCAGAGTTATTTCTTATTGATGAATGTATAGATAATTTATTATCTATACATTCATTTTTAAAGCAGTTTTGTCACTGGTTATAGTTATTTATGTTATTAGTGTGACAGTTAAGGATTGAAATCTAACAACGTGACGCTTCCTCCACTCACTCTCGTCACACAAGCTAACTAACTAGCTAACTAGCAGACAGCCGGTTAGCTAGTTAGCTATTCCCACCGTGTTTTAATGCTACACTTACAGAAAATGTCGGCAGCGCCGAGTCTAACGGTCCCTAACCCTGGAAAAGGACTAGCTAACTAGCAGACAGCTGGTTAGTTAGCTAGCTAGCCTTGGTGAGCAGAAGTAGTGTGTTCATCGTATATATATGGACCAAAGAGTGAGAGAGAGTGAACTCACTGACGAGGAGAACTCTTTGTAGACGGCTCGGTCCTGAGGAGACAGAGACTGCAGAGAAGAAGGAAACATCTGGTTTTATTCTGCCGAGTTGTGATTGGCTCTGACCGTCATTAAGAGAACCAGTTACTGATTGATCTGTACTGGTCACATGTAAACCGTCTCTCTGGCTGTACCTCCACCCAGTCCTCCAGCTCGGCCTTGTACTCTCCCTGCTGCTCCTCCACCATCTTCTTGTACTTGTCCTTCTGACTCTGGGTCAGTTTGTGCCATCTCTTCCCGATCTCCACCATCCGCTCCTTCAGGCTGAAGTGGTTCAGCTCTCCGTTGGTCAGCAGCTCCTGGGAGAACATCTGGTACCCGCTCCTATTGGACAGGATACAGCAGGGGGCGGGGCTTACAACAAGGCTGCTTTACGTTCAGGTACATTCAGTAACTTTCAGTTTGAGCCTCGTTGACTTGACTGATTTACAAACTATTCATCTGCAGTTATTCTAAGAAGTCGTTTCTTAATCAAAGACGCAGGTTCTCACATGTGAATATTTATCTATTTAATGAAACAAAGTTAAAGTCATTTATTTATTCATTTTGTCTTCTATGACAGAAACTGAACATCGCAACAAAATAAATGGCAGATAAGTTGGATTTTGTCTTGAAATCCCAAAAATATTATGTATTGCTGAATTCAAATAAGCTCCCAGTACATTTTTTTTTTTTTTTCTCCCTCTTTTTTTTTTAAACACGAGTTTGGTGTAAGAAGTCAGACTCACACTGGGGGTTTCTTTGGTTCTCCATCAAACTTGGGTTTCCTCTGAGCTGCTGCTGGAGTCCTCGTGTCCAACAGCTCCCTCTACAGGACAGAGAACGTCACAACACACAGAGACTCTCAGCCAATCAGAGACTAAGTTACTCAGAGACTAAGTTACTCAGAATTAACACGTTTGTAATGTGGCTGCGGCCTCAGCCGGAGGGGGCGGAGTCAGTGTGTTGTGGGCGTGGCTCACTGACCACAGGTTGGTACTGAACCTCGTAACGCTTCTGGTCCTCCGCCGCCTTCTTGATCCAAGGAATCTTCTCCTTCTTCTCCATCGACTTCCAGGCCGCCTCGATCGCAGCCTGAGCCTTCCTGCGGTCGCTCTGCAGAGGAAGTCACATGACCACATTTAAATCCTTTATTACACCTTCATTACACCTTCATTGTGACAAAGACTTTAACTGTGAAGCAGCTGCCGAAATTAACTCGTTCCATAAAGGTTATGTTTAAAAAAATTTAAAGTTTAACAACATCTGATGTTTTCTCAAAAGGTAACTGAACTGACAAAAACAGTGTAATCAGAGTACTAACAGTGTAATCAGATTACTCACTCTGTATTTAGCCAGGTAGTCTCCCATCACACTGTGCTGCCACATCTCTTCGGCTGTTTTCGGCGTCTCAGGAAGCTTCGCCATCTTCTTCCCGTCCCGTCTGTCTTTCGTTTGTCCGGCAGGTTTCCACGTCTCCGATTCCGCCTCCCGACCCCCCCGCTCCTGGGATGAAAGGACAGACACCACCTGAGGGCCGAGTTTCTAGGGATCACAGATCAGGATCACAAATGTTGCTATGCTGCTAACAGCTGACGTTAACTAGCTCTCCTCCTGCTGAATCATCAGAGTTGTTGTTCACAGTGTTTCATTATCGGGGATCAATACTAGGGAGCATGAACGCGAGTGTTTTAGAGAAGAAGAACGTTCTGACCTTGGCCGGAGACTTGGCTCTGTGTGGGCTGGCAGCCACGCCCCCTCTGGCTCCTCCTAGTTTTTCCTCGCCCATGACTCGATCTCGCTCCTCGTCCGGAAGACTCTGAAAAACACAAAGTCCAGTTAACGACGAGCCGACGTGATTCTGATGTTTATAAAACACCTTTAAAGTGTCTGAAACTCAAACTATGAATTCAAATGATGTGATCTAGTTTTATTTGTTCAATACTTCAGTGTTGACGTACCTCCAGAAACCTCTGCAGGTCCACGTCGTACTGCTTCTTCCTCTGAGGAAACACAAACAGGAAGTGAGAGCAGCTCTCACCCGGAGGAAACACAAACAGGAAGTGAGAGCGGACGGCGGCGTGTTGATACCAACCTGCTCGCAGCGTTTCTGAAACATGTCCTTCTCCTTCTGCGTCATCATCTTCCACTGTTTGCTACAGAGCACCATGCGCTCTGTGCTGGGGACGTCCTTCATGTTCACCATCAGCTCGGCACAGTACAGAGAGTACCCGTTACTGGTCCACAACACACACATGTTAGACAGTCCAAGACCTGGAGGATCCTCACAAACCAGGCGCTCCTTAGAGCTCCTTAAAATCCACATCGGACTGCTTCTAGTCACGTTTAAGTCGTCAAGATAACTGTCCCTTCAATAAGCCCCGCCCCTCAAACGCAGACCAACCAATCACAGCGTAGCATCACTGGTTTTTGGTTTAGTGGATTTGCTACTCAGAGATATACACGTTTATAAAAATCACTTTTTAGTTTTAACAACAATAACTTCATATTTATTCATGTGCAGTTAGTGAGCGTGTGTCTCCATGGTAACGTAGCAGCAGGGGGCGGGGCTTAACCTAAGGGTCAGTTGAGTGCGCACACTACTCTAAAGCTTCCAGAGAGCGTCGGTCCACTTCAGATGATGTGGAACTCTGTGATTGGTTCATAGGAATCTGTCTGTGTGGAGTCAGATGGGGAAACAATGACACCATCTGACTGTTGGCCTTCTAACCCAAAACAAACGATGTGACGAAGCTACAAGAAGGCAGGTTGAGTAAAGCCTTCACATTAGCACATGTGTTAACCAAAACATGTTCAAACCCAAGTACCCAGCCTCTAACTCGTCGGTATCCTGGTTTTTAACTCTTGTTCATAAGTGAAAGTTTTAATTAAGACTCACGGTGGTGGTTTTGTTGGCCGTCCATCAAATTTGTCCTTCAGCTGTCTCTCTGCTTTCGTGAGGACGGACCGAACGTGATCATCAGAGGTCACATCTGGATGAGCTTCATGATATGCTCTCATTTTGCCCTACACACACACACACACACACACACACACACACACACACAC
>NW_022281104.1:0-1190 GCF_004355925.1 Anarrhichthys ocellatus | reverse complement strand
ACACACACACACACACACACACACACACACACACACACACGATTATTAGGACCAGATACCAACGCTGAACTAGATAAAGAGTGTATCAGTCTGGTCTGGTACCTCATAGTCTTTCTGGAGCTCCAGGGCTTTGCTGATCCACTTGAGTCTCCTCTTGTCAGACAGTTGGGACCATTGTCTCCTCAGAGCTTCCTTCAGCTCCTTCTGACTGACCTACAAACAACAACGTTTTTATTCATCTGCTGTTTCTGTGTGTGTGTGTGTGTGTGTTTCTGTGTGTGTACCTCCGGATGCAGCTTCATGTAGGTCTTCTTCTCGTGGTTGTACCACAGCTGTTGAGGAGTTTTAGGTTTCTCCGGCAGGTCGGACTTCTTCCTATCTTCAATCAGCTCTGGATGTTCCTCTCTGCAGGTCAGCTGACGTTAGCTACGCGCTAAATGCTAAACGATAAACACTAACACCAAACGCTAAATACTTTTGACAGTCAGTTCTAAGTGAGTTGAAGTGAGTTTGAAGCTGGTTGACCGTTTGTTAACAGTCAGCCGTTTGTATTTGAACTTACTTGAATCGAGCCATGTTCTTCTCAAACTCTTCTTTCTCCCGTTGAAACTCTGTGATGTACTTTTGCTGCAGTGAAGTAAAGACCAGATTGTATTTATTATTTAAAAACAGGAACACCTTGTTGATCATGGATCAGCTGACGTGAAGAGGAGGTCCACACCCTCTTCTTGTCGGGCAGCTCCTTGTACTTCTTGGACAGGATCTTGGTCAGGTCCAGGTTGCTCATCTCCGGGTGGATTTTGGCATATTTGGCTCGTTTCTCCATGAAGAAGCGGAAGTACGGAGTCAGAGGTTTTTTGGGGAAATCTGGATGAGTCTGTTTGAACATGAGGTTGAAGGTCAGATGAACTTGTTCTTGAATGTTCTTCAACAATCAGTGTTCTCATCAGAAGAGTCGGACTCACCTTCAGTTTCTTTCCTTTGTACGGATTCTTTACGAACTCCAGGGCATCTACGATGAGCTCTGTCATCGTTCTGTACTTACGAACCTGAAACACAAAAACATGACGAATTCCTGTGGTCATTAAATACATCACACTATGATATGTGCCTTGCTAATAGGCTGGAAACGTTCTAACCTCAGAGGAAACTTGACGTTCTTACCTCGGAGGAAACTTGACGTTCTTACC
>NW_022281103.1:0-13599 GCF_004355925.1 Anarrhichthys ocellatus | reverse complement strand
TATAAATACAGTGAATATGTTGAATAGAATGAACATCTTCACTGTATGTATTTGTTGAAGCTCTTCATACCTTTGACAGAGACAGTTGCTCTTGGAGAGACTGTATATCCACTCTCATCATAACTCAGTAAACCATTAACTCTGAGTTGATATGATCCAGAGTCTGACTTAGTGAGGTCATTGATGATGATGCTGCAGTTCCTCAGACTCACGTCAGGCTCCAACAGTGAAACTCGTCCTGTAAACCCAGACTGAACTTTGTTGTTGTTGTTAGTGTGGAGTATCACGTCTGAATCCCCACATCTTCTTTTAGATGCATCACATTTGTACCACACCATATGTTGGGGTTTAAAGCCATAAGCAATGGTGAAAGAACACGGTATCACAACACAGAGTCCAGCCTCTGCTGTTATTTCTCCTTCACTGAGAGTGATACAGTATCCTCTGTCACAGTGTTCCTTCACTGCTACACCTGTTAATGGAAACAGTGAGAGAAAAACAGAGGACAGGAGACATATAAATCTTGATAATACATTCATTGTTATGTTTAATAAATGCTCAATAAAGGCTACTACTAGGACTGTTTTGTTTTACTAACTGCTGTTGTAAGCATCGCTGAGCAACAAATATCAGTATAACATATTTCTTTACACATAACTTTGGTAAACAAGTCAAATATACTATAGTCAATGGATGCTTTGTGTAATGCTTCTAATAAGGACATACTATATCATTGCAAATTGTTATCTACTTTGTTTATATCTTTTATTGTTGGCATCATAACTTGATTATAATAAAAGATGCATACCTGCGTCAGCAGTGATGCCTCTCACAGAGAAGAGCAGAGTCGTCCAGATGAGAACAAACATCCTGATGTGATGATTGAGACAGTCAGTGTCTTTTCCTTTCAGAAGGACAAACATTCAAATGTTTCACTTCATGAAACCGGAGCAGAACAATCTCCACGGTTGACAGCACAGATTTAAATACATGATGTTGCAGGTTCACGTTTTCTGTGGTGACATTGATAAATGTGGCTAACATCATCTTCAGGGTTGTGATTCCCACAAAATGTTTTATTTCCAAGAACTTTTTAACATCTGTTCCATAAAACTGCTAAATAAATAAACTTATCTTAATCTTATCTAAAATTATCTGTGGCAGTTTTATCTACAATCCCCCCCCCCCAACCCCAATGAAATGCACACAACAGTAAGTAAATAAGTAAAGCGAGGAATTCTAAAAAGTATTTCATGACATTAGTAAGGAAACAATGACTTCTACAGTTTCCATTAACTCTTAAAAAGATGATCTAAAAAGTACGGTAAAGGTTGTGTTTTACCTCTTTTTTGTTCTCTTCTCACCACAGTGATCTCTGCTGAGCGTCTCTGCTCTGAACTGACTCTTCCTCTCTTCGTCTTCCTTTTTTAATTCGTTCCTCTTTGCGCTACAACAATTTTAAAGGAAGTTTCTCTTCACACTGCTGGCCCTCGTTAGACTGCCACACTCACAAATCTCTAAAATGTGTGCCTACGTTAATATAAATAAATAATGTATATCAAGTTGATAATGTACAACTTTAACACTGAATAATGAAATGAATCGGTCTTGCTATTTTCTTTTCTTCAGGACTGTATATGTGTGATGAACTCTGAGAAAGAGGAAGTACCATATGTGTACTTGAGAAGCTTGTGTCACCTTAAGAAACCAAATAGCTCATCTATCAACTATCCTTCTACATTGTAATGCACAATACAATACATACATGTGCATATAGGGTGGTGAATGTGCATGCATGTGAATGGTCTGTACTATAACTGCCGTCTTTAATGAAGTGCGTGAAATACCGGCAGATAAAAAAATAAGATATTTGTTTTAATCCTAGCTCTTAACTGCATGAAGTTCCATATTTGTAACAGTATGGTTCTTATGGTTTATTGTGCAACATTCTCAGTTGTGTTCTCAGAAAAGTCTCTGAAGGGATTATTCATTGAAACATTGCTTTACATGGCATCACTGTATTCTCTCTAATAACTTCCTGTTGACACTCTGAGATGGTAGATTATGACTATAACTATATTTAACTGCTAACTGGCTTCATATCTGTCCTCATCTGTTTCTATATGTCTGCATATTGAACACTCACCACAGAACCTGTCAACATTGCAGAATGTACCAGAAAGAAAAAAAGGTTTTGTTGCAATTGATAACTCATGATTTCATCTCAAACATAAACAAGTGTGTTTTCTGTTTAAAAGAAGCCAAGTTGATTCCTGTAACACAATAAAAAGAGAAGTAATCTACGACTTCCTAATTTGTCTAAAGTAGAGACAAACTGGGTCAAACATTTTATCAGTTTGAAAAAACAAATCAATCCAAAAAGCTAAATAAAATTAAAAACAGCATACTGATCTGCAATTTGTTGTTTAACAATTTTTCATATTTTATATAAAAATGAATGCATGTATCCACACCAGTTTAAAGGAGTGTAACTTTTTTTTTTTTTACAAACAATACTATCATGCATATGTACATCAACATTTCTCCAATTGTTGTTCATGTTCACACGGGCCCTGAAGACTTCCCATCATAATTCAATTCCACCGTAATAGATTGAGACAAAATCTACAGTCCTCATTCTGTGACAACATGCATCATTAAATTCAGCTGAAGCTAAAATGACGCTTCAGCAGTCTGAGTTAGACAGCTCCACATCTACAAAAGCTCTTTTAAGTATGAAATGTGCTCTGCGTTACTACCCTCCACTGCAAACCGGCAAAAAAAGGTTCCCTGTCTTTTACACTGGAATTACTTTAGGAAGGGATTTAACTCTTTCAATATATATTCCAGTATTGTATTGAGACAGACTTGTCAACATTTCAACCTATCCTTTGAGTTCCTTTGCTGCAGACACTTTAAATGAAAATGAAACAAGATTAAGACACTACAGACGTAGCCGCTCCGTCAAGTGCAGTGGTGCTTTAAGCTAAATGCTAACTTACTTACAATACAATGCTAGCATGCTATCATTTGCTAATTGGCATTAAACAAAACATACAGTCATTAGTTTTGCAGGTATTTGGTCATATGTTTAAAAGTTTAGGGATAACCAATGTTAACAAAATGTTATCCTGAAGTGGACAGTGTGTCTCTACCCGATTCCATGGCAATCCATCCAATAGTTGTTTAAACAGTTCATTCAAAACCACATGCCAAACTCATGGTGGAGCCAAGGAAAAGTCACAGGATGAACAAAGTCATTGGGATGCATCCCCTGGGGAACATGAATAACACTTAATGGGAATCCATCCAACAGTTGTTGAGATATTTCAGTCTGGCCCACAGCGGTCAGACAAACCAATCAACAGACTGATGTTGTCATCCCTAGAGCCACGCTGAAATAGAGACATCTCTGACTTAAGGCACATGTTTATCCTAGTTAAACAATATGTATCTCACAAAAGCACACTTCAGCTCTCAGAAGCAGCAGGACGGAGGTGGTTGTCCCTTTATACGCCAGTGGAGGAATAGCGGAGTCCACTTCTTCATGGATGTGGGTACTCTTATTTGGGACGTTTATGAAAAGTCAACACATTTAAGCTCAATAACACTTGAATAAGGAAACTGTCCAACTTCCAGTTTACCCTCAGTTGAATGAATGGATTTACAAAGCCCCTAACGTGTAGAGGTGTGAAGCGTCTCCGTCACTTCGCCACAGGCTGAATGTGGCGTTTGAAGACCGCAGCTGTTAGAAACCGTTCACAGGACCGCCATTCATTCACTGGAATAACAATCCATCATCAGTCCATTACATCAATCCATCACAACTGATGAGAGCAAAGAAACTTTATCCTCAAGCAACTCCACCATGCAACAGTCCTCAAATCTCAGACATTATATCCTTCACGTTGGAGTACACTGCAGCGTCCTCCCCGTCAGAGTACACTGCAACGTCCTCCCCGTCGTCCTCTTCAGGAACACAAGGTGTCGTCTCTTCATCCTCCGTGACCATCTCCCCCTCCAACACATAACCTTCCTCTTCGCCATTGTTTTCCATTTCCTCTTTTACTTCTTTCTTAATTTCAGCATACTCGGTCTCTGTGGTTTCTTGCTTCTTTGCTGCATCCCTGGTATTCTTTCTTCTCAAGACGGAGAAATCAATGCTGGCGTACTCCACATCTTTAGGTCCACCATTGAGATCAGGGGCTGCTTGCTCTGCTGCCGCAGCTCCTTCTTCTCCTTCAGCCAACTCTTGGTAGAAGGTCTGATCATCATCGACTGCTTGACCAGCATCGATCTGTCAGGAACGTCATTTATACAACTCATTCAGCAGCTGCTACACAAATTAAATAGTAGCATTTAAAAACAATCAGCTTGAAGCTGCTTGGCTTTGAGCTGACTAAAGTTTTCAAAAAGACAATCAGTGTAATCCATAGATATGCCCGTAGACTGTAGGTGTAACTGGCAAACGCCATAAACTAACCTCCACAATGAAGGGTTTGCTTAAGCAAAGCTATTCTTAAAAGGCCACAAATAAATATTAAAGGATAGTGCAGGGTTAGCGTTATTGGAAATGGATCACAGAATATCAGCTGAACAAACTATGGACTGACAAATGACAGTCTAAACCTCTATAATCTGTTCACTGAGCAGACTGCAGAGGGCCCAAAGTAAAAAGGCTGCCCAAAATATTTAGAGACCAGATATGAGCACCGTTATAGTTCTATAATAGTCTAGGGTTACAACAATATTTTCCCTCACATTTCACACTCTGGGGACATCGACTTAGTCGTTTAATTTTTCCTTCTTTTGGGGCAACAACTCTCAAATGTAAATAATACATTTGGTGTCTGAATTACTCTTTCTGTCTCTGTTAAAAAAGTCATTTTTAAGAAAGAAGAAAAACATCAATACAACACGTGCTCCCAAAATGTTGAGCAGAATGAACAGAAATACCAGTGGAGCCTCTTGACTGGTCACCATCTCCAGACTCTCATCCAGATTTCGAGAGATCTTCTGATTTTTTCTGGAAAAATGTATAAAAAACAGTAACAAATTAGCATTAATTTCGGCATATTATCCACAAATAACAGCCGGGAATTAATAATTAATAATTAAATAGTGTACCTGTGACATTTCGTGGCCAAACAGCAGAGGACTGCTGAAAGAAGAACCCCAATCAAAAAGGCAATGATGACTTCCAGCCATGAAACCAGTTCTTTGGACTGATCCGCTATCAAGAGGAACAAAAGAGAAATGTCTGTCCATGTCCTTCTCAACGCTAATATGCAACATTTTATTTTCTTCTGACAGGTTGCTCAATGGTTTGTCGAAATAGAAAAGGTCACAGTGAAATAATTAGTGTACTAAATATGTCATAAGGCAGTGGTCTACATAGCTTCAGTGTTTTAGTTGAGAACATTTACCTTTTTCTTTTTCTAATATGGTCATTCGGATTTTGAGGTTTTCTTTTGCTTCCCCATTTTCATTGCTGCTGACACACTCAACAGAAGTGTTGCTGTGGTCTTTTACAGTCAGGGTGACGGTGCTGCTGACTGTGTGGTTTGACACAGTAGTAATGATGGCGTACTCAGTATGGTTCTTCAACAGCGGCCAGTTGATGGTGGGTAAAGGAAACCCCTCACTGATGCACACACAGGTCAGGACCTCCGACTGAACCTCACACCCAGAGTTGTTTAAGACCTTTGAAAACCCTGCAAGCACACAAGCAGAATCACAATGTCAAAACAAAATGCTGAGAGTGTGAACATAAACTTCCTTTAAGTACAGTCTACTTACAAGTCACTGTTACATCCGCATATGTAGTCACAGTCCTGTCCAGGTGTTGTGCTGTACAGATGTACTGTCCAGAATCTTCTGTCGTCACATTTGGGATGACAAGTGTGGCTGATCCAGTGTGGTTCTGCAGGTCGGTGTCAAGTCCGTTGCCCAGCTTTGTGTTGGAGCCAAGTACAGTCCATGTGATATGAGACGGAGGAAAACTTTCAACACTACAGGTTAAATTCAGAGCATCTCCCTCCTCCACTGTTGTATCACCGGTGACTAAAGGTTTCCTCACATCTGTGAAGCAAATCATGAACAAAATATTTCAAGTTCAGATACGGTGAAGAGGTTGGAAATGGATACAAGATGTATTGTCATTGCATTCATGCATCGTCTGCAGTATGTTCTTATTTAAATACTATCACTGGAGGGCGCCAACATCTAAAGATGTTCAGACTCTACACACACTGGTTTTAACAGACAACACAAGTTTATACGATTCTAAAGATTTGGCTCCAATTTTGCTGAGAACCACCTGGAAGTCTTCGCAATACCTCCATAGATCCAAGGGCTTTAAAAAAAAAACAACTAATTTCCATAAGAAGCTAAAGCAAATACAGGACATTTTTGCAGCAGACAAATATGTAATAAATGCCCATTGAGGTGGTCTCACATGTATTTGGAGGTGAGGGGCAGTGAAGTCATTCATAATTAACTTAGAAGACTTATCAAGGTTGTTCTCTGCTCTAAATATAGTTTAATAAAAGAAAGAGCAAAAGACTATAATAAATGTTCTGTCTTAGAACAGATGTACAATGTACTTACATGTGACTTTTACATCAACATTTTCCACTAGGGTTTGATTCAGATATTCTGCTCTGCAGATGTATCGTCCAGAATCTTCTGTCGTCACATTAGAGATGGAAAAAGTGCCGATTCCACGTTCTCTCTGCATGAAGGTCTCAGTGTTGTTCTGCCAATTTGTTTCTGTTGCATTTTGCATGTTTGTCTCAGAAGGTTTTGTCCACGTGATGAGAGATGGAGGGAAACTTTCAACACTGCAGGTCAGATGCAGAGTCTCACCCTCCTTCACACTTGTATTCCCAGTGATTCTAAATTCCTTCACATCTATGAGACAAAATGACATACTGTATTATATGGAGATGCACCGATCATTCATAGCGGCACAGACAGTAATAACAGCCACACACACAACATGTGTCGGAGAGTGAAGAAGACATAAAGCTCATTTGTCACAACTTGAAGTCCAAAATAAGCCGTGGAGGAAAAACCTTAAAAACATCTGGAACAACTAGCTTGATCCTGATACACTTATCATGTTGTAATTTATTCCCATGCATGCTGCTCAGAGTAATCACAGGGATTTGCTTGTCTGCAGACATCACAGAGCTAACAGCTAAAGTTAACGGAGGTTACATTGCATCGTGGTGCGTTCAAGCTCTGCTCAGATAAATTGAGTATTGGGCGAAAGTAAATTATAACAATGTTAATGATGTGTTCATATGTTATCTTGTAAAATGTAGTTTTTGGCAAGAAAATTGAATGAAAACTCTTGTTTGAAGGAGACGATTTTACCTGAATATAAAATAGGAATTAGAGAGGGAGTTATGACATGTTCAGCTTCATAACAGCTTTAATCTGCTTATAATACATAATTAAAACTAGTAATGGCAGTATTTCGTTTTTAATCAAAGGAAGTATTTAGATATGTATTATTATACATTCAATACATTTTTTGCCTTATCATTTGAATTGTGTGTTTCATACAGATAACCACAATAGATGGAATTAAGATAGAAAAATGATAACATTTAGATTTTTTGACAGTCCGGAGCCTTGCTGTCAATAATTGCTCTTAGAAAGGAATCGGCAAAAAACGGAATCGGCAGGTCAGACAAAATTGGAATCAGATAACAAAATTGCAATCGGTGCATCTCTCGTATTATATATAATGTTAAAGCACCCCAAACTCATAACTTTCCTGTAAGAACACTGTTGGGTAAAATTCAACACAGCTCAGAAAAACATTAGAAATGACACGACAGCACATCTCTTAGAACACATTTTAGATAGTAGAAAGAAAGGTGAGAATAAGTGCAGGATGTGCTATACTCACAGGTCACATTCAGAGTCACTGTCTCCTCTGTAGTGATGCTGTTTGTGAAGCTGACCTTACAGGTGACATCGGTGCCGTGCTGTTCAGCTGAAGGGTTAAAGGTCAAAGTTGAGCTGTGTCTCTGTGTGACAGCAGTGATGTTTCCTGTGATGTGAGAGTCCTTCTCTCCTGCTCCTCTCCACGTCCAGGTGATTTTAGGATCAGATCCAGAGCAGAGACCAGGAGCAGTGCAGGTCAGTGTGGTCTGCTGTCCCTCTGTCAGAGGAGGAATCATCACTGTGGGCTTCTGGGTCAGACCTAAAGGGAGAGCAGTCGATGAGTGGAAGCAGGTGAGCAGCCTGAAGGTCATTCACTTAAGTTCAGGCTAAAATAATCTGATACTTTGTTAAACATCTCGATGAGGCAATAAGTCAGAGTTTTATCAGGAACTGATGCAGTTTCTACTGTTTGCCCACAGAGGTCGACAAATGTGCAACATTATTTAATTATTATTCCATTCAGACTATAAATACAGTGAATATGTTGAATAGAATGAACATCTTCACTATATGTATTTGTTGAAGCTCTTCATACCTTTGACAGAGACAGTTGCTCTTGGAGAGAATGTAAATCCAGTCTCATAATCATACACGAAACCATTAACTCTGAGTTGATATGATCCAGAGTCTGACTTAGTGAGGTCATTGATGATGATGCTGCAGTTCCTCAGACTCACGTCAGGCTCCAACAGTGAAACTCGTCCTGTAAACCCAGACTGAACTTTGTTGTTGTTGTTAGTGTGGAGTATCACGTCTGAATCAGCACATCTTCTTTTAGATGCATCACATTTGTACCACACCATATGTTGGGGTGTAAAGACATAAGCAATGGTGAAAGAACACGGTATCACAACACAGAGTCCAGCCTCTGCTGTTATTTCTCCTTCACTGAGAGTGATACAGTATCCTATGTCACAGTGTTCCTTCACTGCTGCACCTGTTAATGGAAACAGTGAGAGAAACAGGGATCCGGGTTATTTTAATATGACAATAGAACATAATATTTAATAAATGATGATTTAATAAATGATGGAGAAAGGCTACTACTATGATTTTGTTTCATATAACTGCTGTTAGAAGCAGCGTTGATCAGACAACAAAACAGAATTTCTGTATTTAACTAAGTTTCTTTATTCACAATTAAATTGAAAAACAAAATGGTCATTTAAATAACTATTTATGCAAGTCAGAGTTTCCGGGCATGTAAATGAATGCTGTGAGGAGTGCTACTAATGAGCTGGTAGGAGAACTATCTACTTGTAATTTGGCAGCATGACAGGAAAACATGAAGACATTTATCATTATTGCTGTCTATTTTGTTCACACTTCAAATCTCTAATGTAGGCATGATAACAGGATTATAATTAAGATGCATACCTGTGACAGCATTGTTGCCTCTCACAGAGAATAGCAGAGTCGCCCAGATGAGAACAAACATCCTGATTGTTGATGATTGAGACAGTCAGTCTCTCCCTCCACCGGACAAACTTTACACTGAAAGTGCAACAAACATTAGAGGAACTGAAGCAAAGGAAGCTCCACAGCTGACATCACAGATCTTAACACAGGATGTTGCATGTTCAGTTATTCCATAGTTGCCACATTTGTACCCAAAACGATCCTTTATACGTAAGTAAACGTTTTAACAATAATCTTTACAGAAATCGAGCTTTGGGAAAACTGAACCTTTTACTGAATTTACCACCAACTCTGATAAACATAAATTAATACTCCCATCTCATCTCCCAAGCATAGTCCACCTTTACTGAACCAGCAAATCCAGCAATGTTAAAAGACAATTGCGAGAATGACTCAGTTCAATAACTTACATTTACAGTACAAAAAGATATTTAAAAAATAACTATAAATGTTTTTTACCTTTTCTTGTCTTGCTCTCTGCTCTCTTCTCTCAACAGTGATCACTGTAGAGTGTTTCTTCCTTTAACTGATTCATCCTTTCTTCACTTTTCTATTCCTTCTCTGTTTGTGCAACAACAGGGTTTCAGGAAGTTCCCCCACCGCTGAGCAAAATGTCTCCTCTCCTGTGACCGACAGGCTTTTATATTTTCATATCTCAAAGTATCACGATATGTGTATATCTCTTATGAGCAATTTGCACCTTTAGCATCTAATGATGAAAAGTGTTTTTTGACTGTTTGATTTTTTAGATAATTGCCCCGACTGTGAGGTAATATGAAAGTTTTTGAAAAGAGAAGTACTGTAAATGTTTTTTTTTTCAAAAGAATATTATAATCTTGAGAAACCACCAAACCATTTGAAGCACTAAGCACTGTTTATGTGTTATTATTGAACTACTGTATGTAGCTTCTTTAATTGCTTAAGCAACGCACAACACATACAGCTTAATAGGTAATAAATGCAGTGAAAGTTGAGTCATGATGGTGAAATGAACATTGTTATAATCTTGTTTTAAAATGATAACTTGTGACGGATGAAGTGCATTAAGAACCAAGAGAGTCAAATAAAAAGCTTTCAGCATTTCCTCATTACAAATATATGCAGAAACTTAGGAAGCACTTCCGCAAATCTGGTTTATAATTAGGCAATGTCTGTAGATACTGTTCACAACAAAGTCAATGTAGTGATTATTAATTTCAACATTGCCATATATAGCACCACTGTGTTCTCTGTATCTCTGATAACATCTTATTTGTACTTTAAGGTGCTAAAACTATTTCTTACAAAGTACTGGCTCGAATGCGTCTCAATCATTCACTTTATGTCTGATGCCTCATAGCAGAACCTGTAGAAACGGCTGAGTTACCAGAGGTTAGAAAGACAGACTGCAAATCTGTCTCAACCAATAAATCTGCGTATTAATAATCATCGTAACAATCAATTGTGAAATCTTAATTGAATCTAGGCCAGGTTAAAACCTTGTATATGGCTGGACTGTACATGGTCAATGGGCTAGTGTCTGTAATGTGAATTCCTGGATGTTGAATGTTCATCTGGAATTTTCAGTTGTGGTCCCAGTAATATTTGTCCTTGAAGTGCATTCGTCTAAAGTGTTAATGTTCTACTTCAGTCACTGCGGTGCGTTCATGTCCCAGGCAGCCACACTGTATTTTGTAGTAATGTAGAGAAGCCACAAGATGGCAGTAGCTACATTTAAGTACCGTAAGAGAACCATTCAAGTTGCTGAATATTCAACATGTTCCTGCTACTGTTTCACAAGAAAGGCCTTGTATGAAGAGATTGCGTCCACTGAAACGCTAACAAGCTTTTAATTTGAAATGAATACAGTAAGATTGTACTAACAGCATAATGCAATAATTCATAGTAGGGAAAACCGTAGAAGTATGCGTCGCAATGTCGCACAATAAACGTTTTACATTCAAGATTGTGAAGTATAAGTACACAGTAAGTAATAAATAGTTGACGTGCATATTTTATAAGTACTTAAGGGCCCTTTTACAAGTTATTTGAGGGTACAATGACTTAAAATAGTAACACAAGTGAATATTTATACAGTACTTTAATTAAACCTTAATTATAGGACCTTCATACTTCTTACATCACAGCATCAACAACAATGTTACTCAAAACGAACTACAGAAATATCTCAAATCAAGCTGAGCTACATCCAGATTGCTCTATAAAAGTGTGAATACTCTATTAATAATAAAATCTTGAACAAGACTTAAAATCTACAATTACACTGGAGAACAAATGCATACTTTGTGTAAAATCCCATGTGCATTTCTATCCAACAATGCAAGTAACTGCAAGTAACAATAAAATCCTCTATTAAAAAACAAAAACAGTCCTTTCATATTGAATATGTATCAATGGAAAAAAAGAAATGTAACCATAAATAATATCAGAAACACTTTTTATTAAAAGACATCCATTTACAAGGATTCTTATGTACACTATCACACATACACATTTACGTTTGTTCAGTGGGGGGGATGTTGACAGTGACACGCCGCCTGGAGCTTCCCCGGTCTGCTGCCAGGTTGAACCACCTAATAGCGTGTTTGAGAATCTCCTCATCAGTGGCTGCACGGGTGAAATGATTCTTTCTGACGGCATATGTTCCTGGCATTAGCTAAACTGGATTTATTTTCCCATCAGTGAAGCTTCAGTAAAGTGGGTGTTTGTTTAACTAGCGGTGTCTGAAGAACTGCGAGCTGTTTTTCACCTTGGCAAAATGTCCATTAACCATGTCAAATGAAATCCAACTGGGCTTTTATCCGTCCAACACAGATGCTCCATTTTGGCTAAAATACAAAAACACGTAACTGATAACATCAACAATACAGACACTTCTGTAACTATCATAACTTGTTTATTAGAACGACGTTGCTGTTTTTCATCAATTTTCAGTTCAAGTTTTGTGAAAAAGCCACACTTGTTTCCCCTCAAAGTTCTCTAAACATCCACCTGAAGTTACTGATCAACGGATCCCAACTTCACCTTCAGGTACCTGCCTGACGTGACTGCTCTCTAAAATACGGTGGCCCTGAGGGTTCAGCGCACTGCAGCAAGAAAACTCACGCAAGTAAACATAACACAAGACAATAAAAAAGCATCTTCATGAAGTTGACAAAAAACAACTATAAACAGGCAAATACAACAACTCAATACTTAAATGAACTCATAAACATCGGCCCTATTAAATGTTCAGTGGACCTTCATAAAGGTTCATGAAATGGAAACAAAAAAATAATAATACTGTATAAAGCAAGATATAAGTTACAGTTAAATTAAAAACGAACTCTAAGAAATGCCATATTCATAAAGTTCTACGCATGTTGAATGGAAGTATGGAAGTACCATCTTGTTCTACACTCAGTGGAGCTGACACTTGTTAGTTCAGAGGTCGAGCAATAACGTCATACTCTGGTGATTGGTCTGTTTTCCGCAGTGACATGTAAGTTCTGTCCTCTTGGTTTGGTTTCACCTTTTTCCTTGTGTTCCTTTGGAGAGAAGAAAGAGTGAGACATGATGTGTTGTCTAAAAGTCTCCACAGCATTGAGAGAGGGATCAAAGCATGAAATGATGAAGTAGTAACATACCAACGGAACATCAAGAGGATTATGCAGATGACATTCACAATGAGAGAAACAACAGCAACGATGATCCAGGGAAGTTCTGCACATGGTCCGTGTTGATCTGCTATTACAAATGACATCATGTAGATTGTATGACTCTTCAAGTGGTATTAAAGCCGTACACTTAATGGCTACTGTGTGAACTATACACTCCCATTTAAGCGGTGTTGGCTGTAAATTATACCAAAAATGACATGAATCTATAAATGGAATTACTCAAAAATATTTAAATGATAGCCGATAGTGTGGTTTCTATTACAGCTGAAGGCCATAACAACCATGCAAAATGACATGTACTCTACTGGATTTTATTATTTATTTTAAAATGTTCAACATGATCCACATCTTCATAGAATCAGCTCAACAAATTGTACTTTAAATTCAACAAAACATTCTTATTGATATCAGTGATTAGTTATGAGTGTGTTCACCTTCCCGCCTCTCTGAAGTTACGATAGTGACTTTGTGTTGTACTTCCCCAATTTCACTTCTGCTGACACATTCAGCAACAGTGTTGCTGTGGTCTTTTACAGTTAGGGTGATGGTGCTGTTGACTGTG
>NW_022281102.1:0-13305 GCF_004355925.1 Anarrhichthys ocellatus | reverse complement strand
CCTGTAACAAACTGACCAATGACGGTCCACCTGGTGCCCACCTGTCTTATCTGTCTCTCCTCTCACCTGCATCACCTGTCTCTCCTGTCACCTGCCTCACCTGTCTCTCTTGTCACCGGTCTCGCCTGTCTCTTCTGTCACCTGTCTCACCTGTCACCTGCCTCAGCTGTCTCTCCTGTCACCTGTCTCACCTGCCTCACCTGTCTCACCTGTTACCTGCCTCACCTGTCTCACCTGTCACCTGCCTCACCTGTCTCACCTGTTACCTGCCTCACCTGTCTCTCCTGTCACCTGCCTCTCCTGTCACCTGCCTCACCTGTCTCACCTGCCTCACCTGTCTCACCTGCCTCACCTGTCTCACCTGTCTCTCCTCTCACCTGTCTCATCTGTCTCTCCTGTCACCTCAGGTGAGATGAGCGTAATGTCAAGGCGTTCTAACCACCAGTGCTCGCTGGGTCCACCTGGTTCTGGTTGCAACCCGTTTTTGTTTCCGTCCTTCGTTCCAGATCTTAGTGGTTCAACTCAGTTTAAAGGGTTAAAGGTCAACCAGGGTCCTCACAAAGATAGAAGTACAAGGTTGTGTGTGTGTTTTATCACAGTCACTTTGTGGGGACTCACCCTCCTTATGGGGAAAAACATCCAGACAACGTAAATCAGTAGATTTTTGGCTGACGACTTGGTTTAAGGGAAGGTTTAGGTTAGTTTAGGTTTAGTTCAGGTTTAGGTCATATTAGGATAGGTCAGGTTTAGTATGTTAGCTTTAGGTAATTTAGTTTCAGTTTAGTTTCGGTTAAGTTTAGGTTAGTTTCGGTTACGTTTAGGTTAGTTTAGTTTCGGTTAGGTTTAGGTTAGTTTAGTTTCGGTTAGGTTTAGGTTCGGTTAGGTTCAATTTACTTTAGTTTCGGTTAAGTTTAGGTTAGTTTCGGTTAGGTTTAGTTTCGTTTAAGTTTAGGTTAGGTTTAGTTTAGGTTTGGTTAGGTTAGGCAGAGACTGAATAACATCAGATATAAGAAGAAGGAACCTCCGTAACCCGTTTCTCTGATCAGAAACTGAACCAGATGTTTTTATTTAAAGGTTCTAGTTCTAGCAGCTGACGTTGGTCTAAAAGCTTTATGAAGGTTTTTAATCTCCACAGGTTTAGTTCTTCTGTCTCTGAAGCTCTGTGCGTTAAAAATAGAACTCAATAAAGCAGAGTGGGATGAAGAGATTAAATAGATTTAAATTTCTCTGGTGGATCAGGTCTTCAGAGGACACTGACAGTCAGACTAAAGTCTCTCTGGTTGATCAGGTCTTCAGAGGACACTGACAGTCAGACTAAAGTCTCTCTGGTGGATCAGGTCTTCAGAGGATGTTGACAGTCAGACTAAAGTCTCTCTGGTGGATCAGGTCTACAGAGGACCCTGACGGTCAGACTAAAGTCTCTGGTGGATCAAGTCTTCAGAGGACACTGACGGTCAGACTAAAGTCTCTCTAGTGGATCAGGTCTACAGAGGACCCTGACAGTCAGACTAAAGTCTCTCTGATGGATCAGGTCTACAGAGGACGTTGACAGTCAGACTAAAGTCTCTGGTGGATCAGGTCTACAGAGGACGTTGACAGTCAGACTAAAGTCTCTGGTGGATCAGGTCTACAGAGGACACTGACAGTCAGACTAAAGTCTCTGGTGGATCAGGTCTACAGAGGACACTGACAGTCAGACTAAAGTCTCTCTGGTTAATCATCATCTGATTGTTTGTTCAGGTTAAAGTCTCGTTTAAGTTAAACTTTGTGTCCTTGGTCCAGAGCTTTCAGAACAACAGTCGACATGGTGTCCAGCCGGGTCCTGGTCTTGGTGGTGGTGGTCTCTGCTGTGGTCGGGGCTCAGAACCTGGGCTTCGTTCAGAACCCTGAGAAAGGCCCAGAAGAAGAAGACGTGAGAGTCCTGGTCCAGCAGCTGATTGCCAGAGTGGACAAACTGGAGAGAGAGCGTGAAGAAGAGAGAGGTGAGTGAAACCTGATGGAGGGTTATTGTGGTATGGAGGGTCTCGAGGAGCGAGGAGGACGACGTCGTGGGTTTTAAACTTGACCGCTCTCATTAACTCGGTCCTAGAGGGAGTTGGTTGTAATCTGCAGACTCGCCACTAGATGTCAGTAAGTCACACCGGCCCTTCAAACTGGCATCAGGACCAATCAGATCACTCGATTGCTGGAAATAAGGCATTAACCTGCGATGACGCTCATCGAGGCACCTGGTCTGAGATGATGGAGGGACAAACCTTTAGCTAGTGGAGGCTGTTAGCATGGGTTAGCATGTGTTATAAGGGGTTAGCATAGATAGCAGAGTTTAGCATGTGTTACAATGTGTTAGCATGTGTTAGAAGGGGTTAGCATGTGTTAGCATAGTTAGCTGTGTTAGCATACGTTAGCATGGCTCCAGGTCCCTGTGTTTGATAGAAATCTGTCCGTGTCCCTGCAGCTAAATCTCAGGTGGCGTTCTCGGCGTCCCTCGTCAACACTGAGCTGTGGACCCATCAGGGCCCGTTTGACAGCGACACCACTCTGCTGTTCAAGACAGTGACGACGAACATTGGCAACGCCTACGACCCTGAAACAGGTAGGACTCACCAGGTAGAACTCACCTGGTAGGACCTCACCTGGTAGGACCTCACCTGGTAGGACTCACCTGGTAGGACCTCACCTGGTAGGACTCATCTGGTAGGACCTCACCTGGTAGGACTCAGCTGTTGCACATTTTAACGTCAGAGTCCTGACGCCGGGTCTTTGTCCCCCCAGGTGTCTTCACTGCCCCCGTCAAGGGACTCTACTACATCCGGTTCACCGGCTGCGTTGGAAACTCTGGGTCCCTGAACGCGGCACTGCTGAAGAACGGGTCCAACATGTTTGCCATCTTTGACACCAGGGGGGTCCACGGCAGCGCCTCCAACGGCATGGCCCTGGTCCTGGATGCCGAGGACCGGCTCTCCGTCACCCTCTGGAACATGCAGAGCATCTTCGACCAGACGAAGCTCAGCACCTTCAGCGGCTTCCTGGTCTTCCCCATGTAGGAGTCCTGAACCCAGATCCAGATCTACTGCTGATACCCTCAGAATGTGGTCTATAAAGTAGTCTCTGAGTTGTTCGTTTGACTCTCTCAGCAATAAAATAGTCAGTCTGTTTTTAGTTCGTCGTCACTTTCAGTACAAAATATTTGTTTTGTAATGTTGAGCATAAATTATAAGCATGTGTTAGCATGTGTTAGCATGCGGTAGAAGGGGTTAGCATGGGTTAGCATGTGATATAATGTGTTAGCATGTCTAACACATGCTAACACATTATAAAGTCTGTTTGCAGTTCGTCGTCACTTTAAGTACAAAATATTTATTTTGAAACATCCGGTTTATGACGTCATTGTTTTAAAGTGAGAGGATTCAGGGAAACAGTCATCAGGTTTAAAGTAAACAGGATCATAGTTCAGAGTCTCTTCCTTCCTGTGGTGAGATTTACAGACGGTCCCTGAACTCCACACGGCACTAACTCTTCATCACATCACGTCAGACCTTCAGGGTCCTTCAGGGACCTTAGTCCTTCTAAAGTGCAGAGAAGACTCACACGGTTCTGGACTGTATCAGTTTTATTTACTTCTTCTGTATGAAAGTTACATTTTACAGTAAGAGGTTTACTAAAGGGCTTCAACCTTTAACATTTACATACAGACAACATTCATTTAGGGAGAATCCTGGTCTGACACTAGACTTGGTCCTAGTCCTAGTCTGAGACTAATTCAGGTCCTGGCCTAAGACTAGTTTAGGTCCTGGTCTGACACTAGACCTGGTCTTGGTCGTACAATAAACAATAAACGCCCATAACTATGTTAAATCCACAGGTTACATAAAGTCACATTTTATTTTGAAAGGGTCACCAGTATCCCCTGAGATCGTCTAGGCCGGACCCGTCCAGGTCCGCGGGCCGGTGTGTCGCCAGGTTGGACGGGTCCTCCGCGGTCACAGCTGGGGGTTCGGCGGTGGTCCGGAGCGGGGAGGGTCCGGTGGGGTGGTCCACGGGAGAGGGTTCCTCTGGTCCGGTACCGGGACCGTTAATAAAGTTATTACCGGAACACATGTTAATGTTCACAGAGCTTCCGGTCCCGGTCCGTCCCGGTCCAGATGTGGGTCTCCAGATGACGTCGTAGTAGACCGCCAGGAGACCCGCAGCCAGCGAGACGGACAGGACGTAGACCAGCACGGTGGCCAGTCGGACCCACTTCCGGTCCAGCTGCTTCTTCTGGTCCCCGGTGTAGGTTTCTGGTCTCCCGGGGGTCCAGCTCCGCGGGTCCCGCATGGTTCTGGTTCTGGTTCAGGACTGTCTGGAGGTCACTGATCCTGATCCTGGAGGACGTCTGAATCCCGGTCCATCTTCATCTGGACTCATCCAGCGGTTTATAGACCAGCTGCGTCAAGTCCACCGAGTTCACCACGGACCGGAAGCTCCCGGATCACGTCTTCAGAATAAAAGCCTCGTCTTTAGTATTTAATTTGAAGCAACGTTTTTTATTTTTTTCTCGTGACGTGAATGTTTGTGACGTCAACGTGTTTATTTGATGTTATTTTATATTTAATTATATTATGTTATTTTATATTGTTATTTTATGTAATTTTACTCTGTTATTTTATTTTATATAATTTTATATTATTTATTTAATGTTATTTAATGTAATTTTATTTTATATCATTTGTTATTTTATATTTTAATTACACTTAAAATGACTGCTTTTATTTTGAAATTTTCAGCAGCTGTCAGTGGTTTGTCACATCTGTCAGAAATGTTCCTTATAAATAAATATTTTATTGTAATGTGAGATTTATTACATGTTTTACTTTGAGCAGCATTAAGTTAAATTATATTGTTTAATATTCACCTATTTACTATTAAATGTCATAAATGTAATAACTCACATTCTCACGTTTTTTATAACAGTGTTTTTTGTTGCCTAAAACTTGTTTCCGATGAGACGTACGTTTTACTGTTACGACTCGACTCAAACGTCACTTCCTGTGAAGACGGAAGTTTATTTTGAAAGGACAGAATGACATGAGCTGGAAGAGAGCTTTTGTTTAACAGCTGATTTAAAATAGAAAACGTTTGTTTATTGTTGATAAACCCTCATTAAAACCAATCAATCAATTAACCAATCAAAGAAGGAGACCAGGACAGACCAGTTTGATCCAGTTCATCTGAAGGTCCAGAAACATGTTTTATCTTGTAAAGAAATGCTCACTTTGATCAACAAACAAAACACAATACTTTGTACTGACTTCATGTTCGTGTTTTATTACATTTTGATGTTCGTCACAATTCAGTTTGAAATATTACAGAATGCAAAGTTTTGTTTCAGACTTCCTGTTTCTCTTTAACGTCCCTGAACCTCACAAGCAAACAAACACCATCAATAATCAAAAAAGAAAACTAATCGTCTCTAAAAGTAAAATCACAAAAATCAGAAAGTGAATCTTGAACTGAAAACTTGTTGTCTTCAAAAGAATAAAGAACAATGAATATAACACTACTTCTACTATATATGCTGATAAAACAACCGTTTCTGTCGGCTTCAGGTCCTGTGTGGTTCCTCATTAGTCACATGGTGCAGGTCCCAGGGTGCAGGTCCCAGGGTGCAGGTCACATGGTGCAGGTCCCAGGGTGCAGGTCACATGGTGCAGGAACACCTGTCAATCAAAACAGACTCATTGACTCAGAGCTGCATCGATAACAAGCCAGTAAGCAGACCTTTAGCATTGTGTTTTTCATGTTGTTACTAATGAACTTCACACACCTGTAGCTGCTGGACTCTCTGGGGTCTCCTCACTCATCCAGACCCTTCTTGGAGGACCCGTCCCTGGTCTTCGCCCTCAGCTTGTTCACCTGTGACTCGGCAATGTCGGCCCTCTCCTCGGCCTCCTCCAGCTCGTGCTGCAGCTTGCGTAGTTTGGCCACGTTGGCGTTCGCTCCCTCCTCCGCCTCCTCCGCCGCGTGTTTGTAGGATTTGACCTTCAGCTGCAGCTTGTCCACCAGGTCCTGAAGGCGAGCCGTGTTCTTGCGGTCCTCCTCGGTCTGGTAGGTGAGCTCCTTGATGCAGCGTTCGTACTTGCGGACCCCCTTGACGGACTCAGTTCCCATCCTCTGTTCGGCCTCCAGCTCGTTCTCCAGCTCTCTGATGCGAGCCTCCAGTTTCTGGAGCTGCTTCTTGCCCCCCTTCATGGCGATCTGCTCGGCCTCGTCCAGACGGTGCTGCAGGTCTTTGATGGTCTGCTCCATGTTCTTCTTCATGCGCTCCAGATGGGCGCTGGTGTCCTGCTCCTTCTTCAGCTCCTCGGCCATCATGGCCGCGTCCGTGATGGCCTTCTTCGCCTTCTCCTCGGCATTGCGGTTCTCCTGCACGGCGTCCTCCGCCTCGCTCTGCAGGTGCGCGAGGTCCGCTTCGTGCTTCTTCTTCTGGTTAATCAGGCCAGTGTTCTGGGAGTGCAGGAGCTGCATGCGCTCCGTCACGTCCGTCAGCTCCTGTTCAGCCAGTTTGCGACTTCTCTCCGTTTGCTCGAGCGCGGCCCTCAAGTCCTCCAGCTCGGCCTGGATCAGGTTGTTCCTGCGTTCCAGGAGAGCGATGTTCTCCCTCAGGTCGTCGTTGCTGTGCTGTGCGTCGTCCAGCTGCAGCTGAGAGTCCTTCAGGAACGCCTGGAGGCACTTCAGCTGTTTTTGGGCGTCAGCCGCCTGCCTGTTGGCTTGGCTGAGCTGGATCTCCATCTCGTTGAGGTCGCCCTCCATCTTCTTCTTGACCCTCAGGGCCTCGTTGCGGCTCCTGGTTTCAGATTCCAGAGAGGACTGAAGCGACTCGAGCGTCCGCTGGTAGTTCCTCTTTGCTTGCTCCATTTCTTCCTCTTTTTCAGCCAGCTTCCGCTCTACGTCGGCCTTCACTTGGTTGAACTCCAGCTGGGCTCGGAGGATCTTGCTCTCTTCATGCTCCAGAGAACCTTCTGCCTCCTCAAGCGCTGACTGGAGCTCTGCCTTTTCCTGCTCCAGCTGCTTCCGGATCTTCTCCAGTTCGTGAGCACTCCTGCCGCCCTCCCCGAGCTGGTCGGTGAGGTCAGAAATCTCCTCTTGGAGGTTCTTGTTCTCTCTCTTCAATGTCTCGAGTTGATCCAGAGACTCCTCATAGGCGTTCCTCAGTTTGAAGAGTTCAGTGCTCAGAGACCGAGCTTCCTTCTGAGAGGCCTCCAGCTCACACTGCGACTCCTCAAACTTCTGCTTCCACTCCGCCATGACTTTGTCAAAGGCCCTCTGCTTTTTGTCTAGGACTGCAGACGCGGCATTGGACTTCTCGAGGTCCAGCATCAGGTCTTCAATTTCATTTAGGAGGCGGTGCTTGGTCTTCTCAAGGGACGAACACTTTGCATTCGTGGCCTCGGTGGCCTCCTCGGCCTCCTGCAGTCTTTGAACCAGCTTCTTCTTTGCTTCCTCCAGTTCTTCTGTTCGCTGGATTCCGTCGGTTTCATATTTGGTCCTCCATGCCGAGACCTCGGTGTTGGATTTGGACAGAGCTCTCTGCAGCTCGGCCTTGGCTTCCTGCTCCTCTTCAACCTGCTCTCGGAGCAGATCGCAGTCGTGGCGAGCCGACTGGACCGTATGGGCGAGGGCGTTCTTGGCCTTGACTTCTTCTTCCAGCTGTCTGCGGAGATCTTCTACCTGCTGGTTGTACGAGTTCTTCCCTCTGGTCAGCTGTGAAATCAGACACTCCTTCTCCTCCAGCTGACGTCCAAACTCTCCGTTCTCCGTGAGCAGCTTGGCCCTCTGGGTAGTCAGGTCGTTGACGGAGCGCTGGGTTTCCTCATATTTGCTCTTGTACTCGCTCATGTTGTCTTCCATCGTGCGGCACATCTTCTCAATATTTGACTTGGCCTTCACCACACTCTCCATGTTAGAAGACAAGTCGTCCAGCTCCAGCTTCAGCTCGCTCTTTTCCTTCTCCAGCTTCTGCTTCACCCGCTGCAGGTTGTCAATCTGTTCGCCCAGTTCGGCGACGCTGTCGGCGTGTTTCTTCCTCAGGGAGGCGGCGGTGGCCTCGTGTTGGAGCGTAGATTCCTCCAGCTCCCTACGCAGCTTCTGGAATTCAGCGTCTCTCTTTTTGTTCATCTCCACCTGCGCTGATGTTGCTCCGCCGGCCTCCTCCAGGCGCTCGCTGATGTCCTCTAGCTCGCGGGAAAGATCGCAGCGCTGCTTTTCGACTTTGGCCCGGGCTGCACGCTCAGCATCCAGCTCCTCTTCCAGCTCCTCGATCCTCGCCTGGTTTTCTTTCAGCTTCTTCTGGAGCTGAATGGAAGCAACCTGCTCGTCTTCCAGTCTTGAAGTTATTTGGACAATCTCAAAATCTTTTTTTTTCAGTTTCTCCTCCAGCTGCTGCTTATCATTTTCTATGTCCATCAAACTCTCCTGAGTCAGTTTCAGGTCTCCTTCGAACTTCCTCTTTGAGCGCTCGAGGTCCATCCTGAGTTTCTTCTCCTGCTCCAACGAGCCCTCCAGATCGTCCACTTGTTGCTCCAACTTAACTTTGGCTTTGGTTAAGCTATTGGCTTTGTCTTCTTCACTCTGAAGGTCATCCAGTGTCTGCTGGTGGGCCTCCTGTAGTGCCTTCTTCTCCTTGGTGAGCTTCATGATGTTTTCGTCCTGGGAAGCCATCTCTTCGGTCAGGTTTTTCACCTTATTCTCCGTGGCGTGTTTCTCTTTCTCGACCTTGGCCAAAGTCAGCTCCAGATCGTCTATATCTTTCTTCAACTCGGAGCATTCGTCTTCAAGCTTCCGTTTCTTAGCTGTGAGATCTGCGTTCAGCTCCTCTTCATCCTCCAGTCTCTCGGTCGTCTCTTTCAGCTTGGCCTCCAGTTGAATCTTGCTCTTTATAAGCTGTTCACAGCGTTCTTCAGCATCCGTCAGTGTGTCCTGTTCAGACTGAATATGCAGAGTCAGATCATTCTTCTCTTGGAGAAGAGCCACTATTTTCTCCTCTAGATCCTTCCGTCGTGCTTCTGATTTCTCCAGAGCATCTTTCAGCTTGTTGAACTCATCCTTCATGTTGGCCATCTCCTTCTCAGACTCGGCACTCTTCAGCAGTGGTTTGATCTTGAAGAAGAGCTTCATCCAGGGCCAGTTTTTTACTCCCAGAAAAGAGCGAAGGTTCCACTGGATGACCATCAGGGCGTCTCTGCGTTCCACCAGCTTAGCGAACTCTGCCCTCATAAGGATTGCCCGGGCATTAGCCTGAATCCTGGTGATGATTCGAGAGAGTTGCTCATCACGCATCTCCTCCAGTGTCCCCAGCAGACCGGCTTTAAAGAAGACTTTGGTCTGACCGAACCGGTACTGGGTGTGGTCTATGTCCAGTGATCCCAGCAACTTCTCTGCGCTCTTCTTGCAGTCAATGAACTGGCCTTCAGGGATGGCGGAGGCATTCAGAATCCTGTACCGTTGTTTGAAGTCGCCGTAGAGCACCCTGTTTGGGAACCCCTTCCTGCAGATCCTGATGCCTTCCAAGACACCGTTACAGCGCAGCTGGTGCATCACCAGGCAGTTGTCCATGGCCCCTGGAGTTTTCTTCTCATTAGGAATCAGACAGCGGACAAAGTGGGGATGTGTGGTCTTCAGGTTGTTCATCAGCTTGTTCAGGTTTTCCCTGTGAAGTGCCGACACAGTCTGGAACGAGGAACCTTTTTTCTTGGCTCCTTTGCCGCTTGGTTTGTCGCCGCCGTCAGTTCCTGAATAGCTTGAAAACAGCACACTGAGCAGCTTCAGAGAGGATTTCTGGTAAAGTCCGACCACAGTTTCATTCAAGGGGTCTTTATTTTTTACCAACCAGTTGCCGATGTTGTAGTCCACTGTGCCAGCGTAGTGAACCAGGGCAAAATGAGCCTCTGCTTTCCCCTTTGCAGCCCTCGGCTTCTCAAACATCTTGTTCTTTCCCAGGTGATTATCGTAGAGCTTGGACTTGAAGGTCTGGTCACTGGCTTTGGGAAACATGCATTCCTCCTCCAGAATCGACAGGATTCCCAGCGGCTTCTCAATGAGGTCAATACAAGCCTGTAAATCCATCCCAAAGTCAATGAACTCCCAATCAATGCCTTCCTTCTTGTACTCTTCTTGTTCCAGAACAAACATGTGATGGTTGAAAAACTGTTGCAGTTTCTCGTTGGTGTAGTTGATGCACAGCTGCTCGAAAGTGTTGAAATCAAAGATCTCGAATCCAGCGATATCGAGCACTCCTATGAAGTACTGACGAGGCTGTTTAGTTTCCAGGGAGTGGTTGATCCTCACCACCATCCAGTTAAACATCTTCTCATACACCGACTTAGCCAGAGCACCAAGGGAGTAGTAGACCTGGTCCACACTTTGTCCTTTGGTGACAAATTCATTTCCGACCTTGACTCTGGGATGACACAGCCCCTTGATAACGTCGGCAGAATTCAGCCCCATTAGGTATGCGGTTTTATCGGCAGCCTCCGTCCCGTCCGACTCGGCCTGCTCCTCGCGCTGCTTCTGCTTGAACTTCATGTTGCCGTAGTGCATGATGGCACCAGTTAGCTTGTAGACGCCCATCTTCTCCTCCTGAGTGAAGCCGAGCACATCGAAGGCACTGTCGGTGGCCAGTAGCTCCTCCGAGTCGTTGATGGAGGCGACCGTTACCTCCCCTTGGGAGATGTAGGAGTAATCGTAAGGGTTGTTGGTGATCAGCAGCATGTCCAGCAGCTCTGGCTTCTGATTGGACAGGATCTGGTAGAAGATGTGGTAGTTCCTCTCAGCCTTGAGCTGAAAGGTGCACCGGGACTTCTCCAGCAGGTAAGTCTCGACGTCGGCAGACGACAGCTTTCCGCTCATGCCGAAGTGAATCCGGATAAATTTTCCAAACCGAGATGAGTTGTCGTTTCTCAGCGTTTTGGCGTTGCCGAAAGCCTCCAGCGCCGGGTTGGCCTGGATGATCTGGTCCTCCAGCGTCCCCTTGCTAGTGTCTCTTTTGCCTCCACCAACTGCAGCGATGCTGGCAAAGTACTGGATGACTCTCTTGGTGTTCACAGTCTTCCCGGCTCCGGATTCTCCGGTGATAAGGACAGACTGGTTCTCCCTGTCAGTCAGCATGTACTGGTAGGCGTTATCGGAGATGGAGAAGATGTGAGGCGGAGCCTCGGTCCTCTTCTTCCCCCTGTAAGCTGCCACCACCTCCGCATCGTAGACGGGAAGCCACTTGTAGGGGTTGACGGTGACGCAGAAGAGCCCGGAGTAGGTGTAGATCATCCAGGCGGCGTAGCGCTCCTTGAGGTTAAACAGCACCGCCGGTTCGTGGAGGAACGTGAACATCGCCATGTCTTCAATTTTATCAAACTTCGGCGGGTTCTGGGGGTGGACGTCCAGCTCCTTCACGGTCGCCGTTGTCCCATCCTCCTTCTTCACGGTCACCATCCCCCCATCTTTGCTCTGGATTTGCCCCTTCATATATTCCACCTTATCGTCTGCCACGAAGCACTCTGTCTTGATGTCAAACGGTCGGGTCTGGGCCTCCAGGCGCTCCTTGTCTGACTTCCTCAGGAAAGGAGCGGCCTTCTTGAACTCGGCCATCAGAGCGTCGCCCATGTTGGAGGGACGAGGTTCCCGTTAGTCAGAAGAGAGAGATCGATCCAAGAAGAAGGAAGAAGTCTTTGTGTCTCTGGAGCAGAGCTGCAGACTCTTTATAAAGACGCCCGCAGGACCAAATTAGGAAATGACTGCTGAAAGAACCCATGAGGGCAGTTTCAGGACCTTTGGCTGTCAAAGTCCATTTTAGGAAACGGAGTGATTCCCTTCTTATCTGCCCGCTGATAGAGACTCTGGACACCTCTACATTTAGACTTCTACTGCAGCTCATCTTCCTTTTATTCTACAGGATTATGATGAGGCTACTGCAGTTTGAGGCCCATTTTAATCTTAATTTATTAGGTCACTTCTGATATTTAAACAATCAATCATATCTGATTCTGTCTGGCTGATAAAATAGATCCAGAACAGAACTATTAATTATGAAATGGTTCATAATTTAAATGTATGGGTCTGCAGTCTGTGAGTATAACAACATATTTAGTCATATTTCTGTATTACACATTTTCCTTCCTCCAAGTTATTCAATCCAAAACATATAAAAAATGTAACCTGTTTATAAAATAAATAGGATTCTCTGAAATAAAGGAAACAGGAAGGACTAAATGATTAAAGACATTCAGATTGGATTATATATATTATTGTCTTACTATTTAAACTTACTTTTGTATGACACGTATATTATCCAGAGGCTGTTTGGTGTTCAGCTTATGACGTTTTTCTGAACATTTTTATCAAAAGCATATTTAATCTGTAAAATCAAAACGTTTCCAGCTGTTTCTTTAACATTAGAAACTCTCAGAACTTTATTTTAAAAGTTAGTTAATGTGCTGAAGTTTAGAAAGTCATCCTCCTGCTCTCTCTACAATAATTAATAACCCTCAAACTGTGATGGATGAGCAGACCGATATTTGTTATTTCACACAGTGTAAATTTAATTTAATTTAACGTGTGGAATGTGCCGTCTGTGGTCGGATGGACTCTGGTATGAAGAGAATCTTCTGACTGAAGTGTTTGTGTCTCTTTATCTCATCGACCTTTAAATAGAAACCAGAGACACACGACATGTGGAAGAATGTGGCTCTATATATATTATATATATAATATTTATATAACATATATATTATATATAATAGATATATATATATATATATATTACATATTATATGTAACCCTAACCCACACACACACACACACTGAACAGATTGGAAAGACATACAAACAGTTTGAATCACTTTTGATTTGATTACTAATATTTGTGTTAAATTCAACGAGACTTGATTGATAAAACGATTTGATGGTTTTAGTTTTGATCTCCAGTCGATCTCCAGGTGACCTCCAGGTGATCTCTTGTTCAGAGGAATGTTTTCTTAAAGTGAAGGTAGAAGTTTGATTTATTCTCTTTGGAAAGAAAAGTTAGCACATTTTAAAATATCAGTAGTTTTATTTACATCTGTATTTATTTACATCTTCTCAGGTGAGTCCTACATGTGTCTCAGGTGAGTCCTACATGTGTCTCAGGTGAGTCCTACATGTGTCTCAGGTGTCCTCAGGTGTTCTCAGGTGAGTCCTACATGTGTCTCAGGTGTCCTCAGGTGTTCTGAAGTGAGTCCTACATGTGTCTCAAGTGAGTCCTATATGTGTCTCAGGTGAGTCCTACATGTGTCT
>NW_022281101.1:0-13314 GCF_004355925.1 Anarrhichthys ocellatus | reverse complement strand
CCTGTAACAAACTGACCAATGACGGTCCACCTGGTGCCCACCTGTCTCATCTGTCTCTCCTCTCACCTGCATCACCTGTCTCTCCTGTCACCTGCCTCACCTGTCTCTCTTGTCACCGGTCTCGCCTGTCTCTTCTGTCACCTGTCTCACCTGTCACCTGCCTCAGCTGTCTCTCCTGTCACCTGTCTCACCTGCCTCACCTGTCTCACCTGTTACCTGCCTCACCTGTCTCACCTGTCACCTGCCTCACCTGTCTCACCTGTTACCTGCCTCACCTGTCTCTCCTGTCACCTGCCTCTCCTGTCACCTGCCTCACCTGTCTCACCTGTCTCACCTGCCTCACCTGTCTCACCTGCCTCACCTGTCTCACCTGTCTCTCCTCTCACCTGTCTCATCTGTCTCTCCTGTCACCTCAGGTGAGATGAGCGTAATGTCAAGGCGTTCTAACCACCAGTGCTCGCTGGGTCCACCTGGTTCTGGTTGCAACCCGTTTTTGTTTCCGTCCTTCGTTCCAGATCTTAGTGGTTCAACTCAGTTTAAAGGGTTAAAGGTCAACCAGGGTCCTCACAAAGATAGAAGTACAAGGTTGTGTGTGTGTTTTATCACAGTCACTTTGTGGGGACTCACCCTCCTTATGGGGAAAAACATCCAGACAACGTAAATCAGTAGATTTTTGGCTGACGACTTGGTTTAAGGGAAGGTTTAGGTTAGTTTAGGTTTAGTTCAGGTTTAGGTCATATTAGGATAGGTCAGGTTTAGTATGTTAGCTTTAGGTAATTTAGTTTCAGTTTAGTTTCGGTTAAGTTTAGGTTAGTTTCGGTTACGTTTAGGTTAGTTTAGTTTCGGTTAGGTTTAGGTTAGTTTAGTTTCGGTTAGGTTTAGGTTCGGTTAGGTTCAATTTACTTTAGTTTCGGTTAAGTTTAGGTTAGTTTCGGTTAGGTTTAGTTTCGTTTAAGTTTAGGTTAGGTTTAGTTTAGGTTTGGTTAGGTTAGGCAGAGACTGAATAACATCAGATATAAGAAGAAGGAACCTCCGTAACCCGTTTCTCTGATCAGAAACTGAACCAGATGTTTTTATTTAAAGGTTCTAGTTCTAGCAGCTGACGTTGGTCTAAAAGCTTTATGAAGGTTTTTAATCTCCACAGGTTTAGTTCTTCTGTCTCTGAAGCTCTGTGCGTTAAAAATAGAACTCAATAAAGCAGAGTGGGATGAAGAGATTAAATAGATTTAAATTTCTCTGGTGGATCAGGTCTTCAGAGGACACTGACAGTCAGACTAAAGTCTCTCTGGTTGATCAGGTCTTCAGAGGACACTGACAGTCAGACTAAAGTCTCTCTGGTGGATCAGGTCTTCAGAGGATGTTGACAGTCAGACTAAAGTCTCTCTGGTGGATCAGGTCTACAGAGGACCCTGACGGTCAGACTAAAGTCTCTGGTGGATCAAGTCTTCAGAGGACACTGACGGTCAGACTAAAGTCTCTCTAGTGGATCAGGTCTACAGAGGACCCTGACAGTCAGACTAAAGTCTCTCTGATGGATCAGGTCTACAGAGGACGTTGACAGTCAGACTAAAGTCTCTGGTGGATCAGGTCTACAGAGGACGTTGACAGTCAGACTAAAGTCTCTGGTGGATCAGGTCTACAGAGGACACTGACAGTCAGACTAAAGTCTCTGGTGGATCAGGTCTACAGAGGACACTGACAGTCAGACTAAAGTCTCTCTGGTTAATCATCATCTGATTGTTTGTTCAGGTTAAAGTCTCGTTTAAGTTAAACTTTGTGTCCTTGGTCCAGAGCTTTCAGAACAACAGTCGACATGGTGTCCAGCCGGGTCCTGGTCTTGGTGGTGGTGGTCTCTGCTGTGGTCGGGGCTCAGAACCTGGGCTTCGTTCAGAACCCTGAGAAAGGCCCAGAAGAAGAAGACGTGAGAGTCCTGGTCCAGCAGCTGATTGCCAGAGTGGACAAACTGGAGAGAGAGCGTGAAGAAGAGAGAGGTGAGTGAAACCTGATGGAGGGTTATTGTGGTATGGAGGGTCTCGAGGAGCGAGGAGGACGACGTCGTGGGTTTTAAACTTGACCGCTCTCATTAACTCGGTCCTAGAGGGAGTTGGTTGTAATCTGCAGACTCGCCACTAGATGTCAGTAAGTCACACCGGCCCTTCAAACCGGCATCAGGACCAATCAGATCACTCGATTGCTGGAAATAAGGCATTAACCTGCGATGACGCTCATCGAGGCACCTGGTCTGAGATGATGGAGGGACAAACCTTTAGCTAGTGGAGGCTGTTAGCATGGGTTAGCATGTGTTATAAGGGGTTAGCATAGATAGCAGAGTTTAGCATGTGTTACAATGTGTTAGCATGTGTTAGAAGGGGTTAGCATGTGTTAGCATAGTTAGCTGTGTTAGCATACGTTAGCATGGCTCCAGGTCCCTGTGTTTGATAGAAATCTGTCCGTGTCCCTGCAGCTAAATCTCAGGTGGCGTTCTCGGCGTCCCTCGTCAACACTGAGCTGTGGACCCATCAGGGCCCGTTTGACAGCGACACCACTCTGCTGTTCAAGACAGTGACGACGAACATTGGCAACGCCTACGACCCTGAAACAGGTAGGACTCACCAGGTAGAACTCACCTGGTAGGACCTCACCTGGTAGGACCTCACCTGGTAGGACTCACCTGGTAGGACCTCACCTGGTAGGACTCATCTGGTAGGACCTCACCTGGTAGGACTCAGCTGTTGCACATTTTAACGTCAGAGTCCTGACGCCGGGTCTTTGTCCCCCCAGGTGTCTTCACTGCCCCCGTCAAGGGACTCTACTACATCCGGTTCACCGGCTGCGTTGGAAACTCTGGGTCCCTGAACGCGGCACTGCTGAAGAACGGGTCCAACATGTTTGCCATCTTTGACACCAGGGGGGTCCACGGCAGCGCCTCCAACGGCATGGCCCTGGTCCTGGATGCCGAGGACCGGCTCTCCGTCACCCTCTGGAACATGCAGAGCATCTTCGACCAGACGAAGCTCAGCACCTTCAGCGGCTTCCTGGTCTTCCCCATGTAGGAGTCCTGAACCCAGATCCAGATCTACTGCTGATACCCTCAGAATGTGGTCTATAAAGTAGTCTCTGAGTTGTTCGTTTGACTCTCTCAGCAATAAAATAGTCAGTCTGTTTTTAGTTCGTCGTCACTTTCAGTACAAAATATTTGTTTTGTAATGTTGAGCATAAATTATAAGCATGTGTTAGCATGTGTTAGCATGCGGTAGAAGGGGTTAGCATGGGTTAGCATGTGATATAATGTGTTAGCATGTCTAACACATGCTAACACATTATAAAGTCTGTTTGCAGTTCGTCGTCACTTTAAGTACAAAATATTTATTTTGAAACATCCGGTTTATGACGTCATTGTTTTAAAGTGAGAGGATTCAGGGAAACAGTCATCAGGTTTAAAGTAAACAGGATCATAGTTCAGAGTCTCTTCCTTCCTGTGGTGAGATTTACAGACGGTCCCTGAACTCCACACGGCACTAACTCTTCATCACATCACGTCAGACCTTCAGGGTCCTTCAGGGACCTTAGTCCTTCTAAAGTGCAGAGAAGACTCACACGGTTCTGGACTGTATCAGTTTTATTTACTTCTTCTGTATGAAAGTTACATTTTACAGTAAGAGGTTTACTAAAGGGCTTCAACCTTTAACATTTACATACAGACAACATTCATTTAGGGAGAATCCTGGTCTGACACTAGACTTGGTCCTAGTCCTAGTCTGAGACTAATTCAGGTCCTGGCCTAAGACTAGTTTAGGTCCTGGTCTGACACTAGACCTGGTCTTGGTCGTACAATAAACAATAAACGCCCATAACTATGTTAAATCCACAGGTTACATAAAGTCACATTTTATTTTGAAAGGGTCACCAGTATCCCCTGAGATCGTCTAGGCCGGACCCGTCCAGGTCCGCGGGCCGGTGTGTCGCCAGGTTGGACGGGTCCTCCGCGGTCACAGCTGGGGGTTCGGCGGTGGTCCGGAGCGGGGAGGGTCCGGTGGGGTGGTCCACGGGAGAGGGTTCCTCTGGTCCGGTACCGGGACCGTTAATAAAGTTATTACCGGAACACATGTTAATGTTCACAGAGCTTCCGGTCCCGGTCCGTCCCGGTCCAGATGTGGGTCTCCAGATGACGTCGTAGTAGACCGCCAGGAGACCCGCAGCCAGCGAGACGGACAGGACGTAGACCAGCACGGTGGCCAGTCGGACCCACTTCCGGTCCAGCTGCTTCTTCTGGTCCCCGGTGTAGGTTTCTGGTCTCCCGGGGGTCCAGCTCCGCGGGTCCCGCATGGTTCTGGTTCTGGTTCAGGACTGTCTGGAGGTCACTGATCCTGATCCTGGAGGACGTCTGAATCCCGGTCCATCTTCATCTGGACTCATCCAGCGGTTTATAGACCAGCTGCGTCAAGTCCACCGAGTTCACCACGGACCGGAAGCTCCCGGATCACGTCTTCAGAATAAAAGCCTCGTCTTTAGTATTTAATTTGAAGCAACGTTTTTTATTTTTTTCTCGTGACGTGAATGTTTGTGACGTCAACGTGTTTATTTGATGTTATTTTATATTTAATTATATTATGTTATTTTATATTGTTATTTTATGTAATTTTACTCTGTTATTTTATTTTATATAATTTTATATTATTTATTTAATGTTATTTAATGTAATTTTATTTTATATCATTTGTTATTTTATATTTTAATTACACTTAAAATGACTGCTTTTATTTTGAAATTTTCAGCAGCTGTCAGTGGTTTGTCACATCTGTCAGAAATGTTCCTTATAAATAAATATTTTATTGTAATGTGAGATTTATTACATGTTTTACTTTGAGCAGCATTAAGTTAAATTATATTGTTTAATATTCACCTATTTACTATTAAATGTCATAAATGTAATAACTCACATTCTCACGTTTTTTATAACAGTGTTTTTTGTTGCCTAAAACTTGTTTCCGATGAGACGTACGTTTTACTGTTACGACTCGACTCAAACGTCACTTCCTGTGAAGACGGAAGTTTATTTTGAAAGGACAGAATGACATGAGCTGGAAGAGAGCTTTTGTTTAACAGCTGATTTAAAATAGAAAACGTTTGTTTATTGTTGATAAACCCTCATTAAAACCAATCAATCAATTAACCAATCAAAGAAGGAGACCAGGACAGACCAGTTTGATCCAGTTCATCTGAAGGTCCAGAAACATGTTTTATCTTGTAAAGAAATGTTCACTTTGATCAACAAACAAAACACAATACTTTGTACTGACTTCATGTTCGTGTTTTATTACATTTTGATGTTCGTCACAATTCAGTTTGAAATATTACAGAATGCAAAGTTTTGTTTCAGACTTCCTGTTTCTCTTTAACGTCCCTGAACCTCACAAGCAAACAAACACCATCAATAATCAAAAAAGAAAACTAATCGTCTCTAAAAGTAAAATCACAAAAATCAGAAAGTGAATCTTGAACTGAAAACTTGTTGTCTTCAAAAGAATAAAGAACAATGAATATAACACTACTTCTACTATATATGCTGATAAAACAACCGTTTCTGTCGGCTTCAGGTCCTGTGTGGTTCCTCATTAGTCACATGGTGCAGGTCCCAGGGTGCAGGTCCCAGGGTGCAGGTCACATGGTGCAGGTCCCAGGGTGCAGGTCACATGGTGCAGGAACACCTGTCAATCAAAACAGACTCATTGACTCAGAGCTGCATCGATAACAAGCCAGTAAGCAGACCTTTAGCATTGTGTTTTTCATGTTGTTACTAATGAACTTCACACACCTGTAGCTGCTGGACTCTCTGGGGTCTCCTCACTCATCCAGACCCTTCTTGGAGGACCCGTCCCTGGTCTTCGCCCTCAGCTTGTTCACCTGTGACTCGGCAATGTCGGCCCTCTCCTCGGCCTCCTCCAGCTCGTGCTGCAGCTTGCGTAGTTTGGCCACGTTGGCGTTCGCTCCCTCCTCCGCCTCCTCCGCCGCGTGTTTGTAGGATTTGACCTTCAGCTGCAGCTTGTCCACCAGGTCCTGAAGGCGAGCCGTGTTCTTGCGGTCCTCCTCGGTCTGGTAGGTGAGCTCCTTGATGCAGCGTTCGTACTTGCGGACCCCCTTGACGGACTCAGTTCCCATCCTCTGTTCGGCCTCCAGCTCGTTCTCCAGCTCTCTGATGCGAGCCTCCAGTTTCTGGAGCTGCTTCTTGCCCCCCTTCATGGCGATCTGCTCGGCCTCGTCCAGACGGTGCTGCAGGTCTTTGATGGTCTGCTCCATGTTCTTCTTCATGCGCTCCAGATGGGCGCTGGTGTCCTGCTCCTTCTTCAGCTCCTCGGCCATCATGGCCGCGTCCGTGATGGCCTTCTTCGCCTTCTCCTCGGCATTGCGGTTCTCCTGCACGGCGTCCTCCGCCTCGCTCTGCAGGTGCGCGAGGTCCGCTTCGTGCTTCTTCTTCTGGTTAATCAGGCCAGTGTTCTGGGAGTGCAGGAGCTGCATGCGCTCCGTCACGTCCGTCAGCTCCTGTTCAGCCAGTTTGCGACTTCTCTCCGTTTGCTCGAGCGCGGCCCTCAAGTCCTCCAGCTCGGCCTGGATCAGGTTGTTCCTGCGTTCCAGGAGAGCGATGTTCTCCCTCAGGTCGTCGTTGCTGTGCTGTGCGTCGTCCAGCTGCAGCTGAGAGTCCTTCAGGAACGCCTGGAGGCACTTCAGCTGTTTTTGGGCGTCAGCCGCCTGCCTGTTGGCTTGGCTGAACTGGATCTCCATCTCGTTGAGGTCGCCCTCCATCTTCTTCTTGACCCTCAGGGCCTCGTTGCGGCTCCTGGTTTCAGATTCCAGAGAGGACTGAAGCGACTCGAGCGTCCGCTGGTAGTTCCTCTTTGCTTGCTCCATTTCTTCCTCTTTTTCAGCCAGCTTCCGCTCTACGTCGGCCTTCACTTGGTTGAACTCCAGCTGGGCTCGGAGGATCTTGCTCTCTTCATGCTCCAGAGAACCTTCTGCCTCCTCAAGCGCTGACTGGAGCTCTGCCTTTTCCTGCTCCAGCTGCTTCCGGATCTTCTCCAGTTCGTGAGCACTCCTGCCGCCCTCCCCGAGCTGGTCGGTGAGGTCAGAAATCTCCTCTTGGAGGTTCTTGTTCTCTCTCTTCAATGTCTCGAGTTGATCCAGAGACTCCTCATAGGCGTTCCTCAGTTTGAAGAGTTCAGTGCTCAGAGACCGAGCTTCCTTCTGAGAGGCCTCCAGCTCACACTGCGACTCCTCAAACTTCTGCTTCCACTCCGCCATGACTTTGTCAAAGGCCCTCTGCTTTTTGTCTAGGACTGCAGACGCGGCATTGGACTTCTCGAGGTCCAGCATCAGGTCTTCAATTTCATTTAGGAGGCGGTGCTTGGTCTTCTCAAGGGACGAACACTTTGCATTCGTGGCCTCGGTGGCCTCCTCGGCCTCCTGCAGTCTTTGAACCAGCTTCTTCTTTGCTTCCTCCAGTTCTTCTGTTCGCTGGATTCCGTCGGTTTCATATTTGGTCCTCCATGCCGAGACCTCGGTGTTGGATTTGGACAGAGCTCTCTGCAGCTCGGCCTTGGCTTCCTGCTCCTCTTCAAACTGCTCTCGGAGCAGATCGCAGTCGTGGCGAGCCGACTGGACCGTATGGGCGAGGGCGTTCTTGGCCTTGACTTCTTCTTCCAGCTGTCTGCGGAGATCTTCTACCTGCTGGTTGTACGAGTTCTTCCCTCTGGTCAGCTGTGAAATCAGACACTCCTTCTCCTCCAGCTGACGTCCAAACTCTCCGTTCTCCGTGAGCAGCTTGGCCCTCTGGGTAGTCAGGTCGTTGACGGAGCGCTGGGTTTCCTCATATTTGCTCTTGTACTCGCTCATGTTGTCTTCCATCGTGCGGCACATCTTCTCAATATTTGACTTGGCCTTCACCACACTCTCCATGTTAGAAGACAAGTCGTCCAGCTCCAGCTTCAGCTCGCTCTTTTCCTTCTCCAGCTTCTGCTTCACCCGCTGCAGGTTGTCAATCTGTTCGCCCAGTTCGGCGACGCTGTCGGCGTGTTTCTTCCTCAGGGAGGCGGCGGTGGCCTCGTGTTGGAGCGTAGATTCCTCCAGCTCCCTACGCAGCTTCTGGAATTCAGCGTCTCTCTTTTTGTTCATCTCCACCTGCGCTGATGTTGCTCCGCCGGCCTCCTCCAGGCGCTCGCTGATGTCCTCTAGCTCGCGGGAAAGATCGCAGCGCTGCTTTTCGACTTTGGCCCGGGCTGCACGCTCAGCATCCAGCTCCTCTTCCAGCTCCTCGATCCTCGCCTGGTTTTCTTTCAGCTTCTTCTGGAGCTGAATGGAAGCAACCTGCTCGTCTTCCAGTCTTGAAGTTATTTGGACAATCTCAAAATCTTTTTTTTTCAGTTTCTCCTCCAGCTGCTGCTTATCATTTTCTATGTCCATCAAACTCTCCTGAGTCAGTTTCAGGTCTCCTTCGAACTTCCTCTTTGAGCGCTCGAGGTCCATCCTGAGTTTCTTCTCCTGCTCCAACGAGCCCTCCAGATCGTCCACTTGTTGCTCCAACTTAACTTTGGCTTTGGTTAAGCTATTGGCTTTGTCTTCTTCACTCTGAAGGTCATCCAGTGTCTGCTGGTGGGCCTCCTGTAGTGCCTTCTTCTCCTTGGTGAGCTTCATGATGTTTTCGTCCTGGGAAGCCATCTCTTCGGTCAGGTTTTTCACCTTATTCTCCGTGGCGTGTTTCTCTTTCTCGACCTTGGCCAAAGTCAGCTCCAGATCGTCTATATCTTTCTTCAACTCGGAGCATTCGTCTTCAAGCTTCCGTTTCTTAGCTGTGAGATCTGCGTTCAGCTCCTCTTCATCCTCCAGTCTCTCGGTCGTCTCTTTCAGCTTGGCCTCCAGTTGAATCTTGCTCTTTATAAGCTGTTCACAGCGTTCTTCAGCATCCGTCAGTGTGTCCTGTTCAGACTGAATATGCAGAGTCAGATCATTCTTCTCTTGGAGAAGAGCCACTATTTTCTCCTCTAGATCCTTCCGTCGTGCTTCTGATTTCTCCAGAGCATCTTTCAGCTTGTTGAACTCATCCTTCATGTTGGCCATCTCCTTCTCAGACTCGGCACTCTTCAGCAGTGGTTTGATCTTGAAGAAGAGCTTCATCCAGGGCCAGTTTTTTACTCCCAGAAAAGAGCGAAGGTTCCACTGGATGACCATCAGGGCGTCTCTGCGTTCCACCAGCTTAGCGAACTCTGCCCTCATAAGGATTGCCCGGGCATTAGCCTGAATCCTGGTGATGATTCGAGAGAGTTGCTCATCACGCATCTCCTCCAGTGTCCCCAGCAGACCGGCTTTAAAGAAGACTTTGGTCTGACCGAACCGGTACTGGGTGTGGTCTATGTCCAGTGATCCCAGCAACTTCTCTGCGCTCTTCTTGCAGTCAATGAACTGGCCTTCAGGGATGGCGGAGGCATTCAGAATCCTGTACCGTTGTTTGAAGTCGCCGTAGAGCACCCTGTTTGGGAACCCCTTCCTGCAGATCCTGATGCCTTCCAAGACACCGTTACAGCGCAGCTGGTGCATCACCAGGCAGTTGTCCATGGCCCCTGGAGTTTTCTTCTCATTAGGAATCAGACAGCGGACAAAGTGGGGATGTGTGGTCTTCAGGTTGTTCATCAGCTTGTTCAGGTTTTCCCTGTGAAGTGCCGACACAGTCTGGAACGAGGAACCTTTTTTCTTGGCTCCTTTGCCGCTTGGTTTGTCGCCGCCGTCAGTTCCTGAATAGCTTGAAAACAGCACACTGAGCAGCTTCAGAGAGGATTTCTGGTAAAGTCCGACCACAGTTTCATTCAAGGGGTCTTTATTTTTTACCAACCAGTTGCCGATGTTGTAGTCCACTGTGCCAGCGTAGTGAACCAGGGCAAAATGAGCCTCTGCTTTCCCCTTTGCAGCCCTCGGCTTCTCAAACATCTTGTTCTTTCCCAGGTGATTATCGTAGAGCTTGGACTTGAAGGTCTGGTCACTGGCTTTGGGAAACATGCATTCCTCCTCCAGAATCGACAGGATTCCCAGCGGCTTCTCAATGAGGTCAATACAAGCCTGTAAATCCATCCCAAAGTCAATGAACTCCCAATCAATGCCTTCCTTCTTGTACTCTTCTTGTTCCAGAACAAACATGTGATGGTTGAAAAACTGTTGCAGTTTCTCGTTGGTGTAGTTGATGCACAGCTGCTCGAAAGTGTTGAAATCAAAGATCTCGAATCCAGCGATATCGAGCACTCCTATGAAGTACTGACGAGGCTGTTTAGTTTCCAGGGAGTGGTTGATCCTCACCACCATCCAGTTAAACATCTTCTCATACACCGACTTAGCCAGAGCACCAAGGGAGTAGTAGACCTGGTCCACACTTTGTCCTTTGGTGACAAATTCATTTCCGACCTTGACTCTGGGATGACACAGCCCCTTGATAACGTCGGCAGAATTCAGCCCCATTAGGTATGCGGTTTTATCGGCAGCCTCCGTCCCGTCCGACTCGGCCTGCTCCTCGCGCTGCTTCTGCTTGAACTTCATGTTGCCGTAGTGCATGATGGCACCAGTTAGCTTGTAGACGCCCATCTTCTCCTCCTGAGTGAAGCCGAGCACATCGAAGGCACTGTCGGTGGCCAGTAGCTCCTCCGAGTCGTTGATGGAGGCGACCGTTACCTCCCCTTGGGAGATGTAGGAGTAATCGTAAGGGTTGTTGGTGATCAGCAGCATGTCCAGCAGCTCTGGCTTCTGATTGGACAGGATCTGGTAGAAGATGTGGTAGTTCCTCTCAGCCTTGAGCTGAAAGGTGCACCGGGACTTCTCCAGCAGGTAAGTCTCGACGTCGGCAGACGACAGCTTTCCGCTCATGCCGAAGTGAATCCGGATAAATTTTCCAAACCGAGATGAGTTGTCGTTTCTCAGCGTTTTGGCGTTGCCGAAAGCCTCCAGCGCCGGGTTGGCCTGGATGATCTGGTCCTCCAGCGTCCCCTTGCTAGTGTCTCTTTTGCCTCCACCAACTGCAGCGATGCTGGCAAAGTACTGGATGACTCTCTTGGTGTTCACAGTCTTCCCGGCTCCGGATTCTCCGGTGATAAGGACGGACTGGTTCTCCCTGTCAGTCAGCATGTACTGGTAGGCGTTATCGGAGATGGAGAAGATGTGAGGCGGAGCCTCGGTCCTCTTCTTCCCCCTGTAAGCTGCCACCACCTCCGCATCGTAGACGGGAAGCCACTTGTAGGGGTTGACGGTGACGCAGAAGAGCCCGGAGTAGGTGTAGATCATCCAGGCGGCGTAGCGCTCCTTGAGGTTAAACAGCACCGCCGGTTCGTGGAGGAACGTGAACATCGCCATGTCTTCAATTTTATCAAACTTCGGCGGGTTCTGGGGGTGGACGTCCAGCTCCTTCACGGTCGCCGTTGTCCCATCCTCCTTCTTCACGGTCACCATCCCCCCATCTTTGCTCTGGATTTGCCCCTTCATATATTCCACCTTATCGTCTGCCACGAAGCACTCTGTCTTGATGTCAAACGGTCGGGTCTGGGCCTCCAGGCGCTCCTTGTCTGACTTCCTCAGGAAAGGAGCGGCCTTCTTGAACTCGGCCATCAGAGCGTCGCCCATGTTGGAGGGACGAGGTTCCCGTTAGTCAGAAGAGAGAGATCGATCCAAGAAGAAGGAAGAAGTCTTTGTGTCTCTGGAGCAGAGCTGCAGACTCTTTATAAAGACGCCCGCAGGACCAAATTAGGAAATGACTGCTGAAAGAACCCATGAGGGCAGTTTCAGGACCTTTGGCTGTCAAAGTCCATTTTAGGAAACGGAGTGATTCCCTTCTTATCTGCCCGCTGATAGAGACTCTGGACACCTCTACATTTAGACTTCTACTGCAGCTCATCTTCCTTTTATTCTACAGGATTATGATGAGGCTACTGCAGTTTGAGGCCCATTTTAATCTTAATTTATTAGGTCACTTCTGATATTTAAACAATCAATCATATCTGATTCTGTCTGGCTGATAAAATAGATCCAGAACAGAACTATTAATTATGAAATGGTTCATAATTTAAATGTATGGGTCTGCAGTCTGTGAGTATAACAACATATTTAGTCATATTTCTGTATTACACATTTTCCTTCCTCCAAGTTATTCAATCCAAAACATATAAAAAATGTAACCTGTTTATAAAATAAATAGGATTCTCTGAAATAAAGGAAACAGGAAGGACTAAATGATTAAAGACATTCAGATTGGATTATATATATTATTGTCTTACTATTTAAACTTACTTTTGTATGACACGTATATTATCCAGAGGCTGTTTGGTGTTCAGCTTATGACGTTTTTCTGAACATTTTTATCAAAAGCATATTTAATCTGTAAAATCAAAACGTTTCCAGCTGTTTCTTTAACATTAGAAACTCTCAGAACTTTATTTTAAAAGTTAGTTAATGTGCTGAAGTTTAGAAAGTCATCCTCCTGCTCTCTCTACAATAATTAATAACCCTCAAACTGTGATGGATGAGCAGACCGATATTTGTTATTTCACACAGTGTAAATTTAATTAAATTTAACGTGTGGAATGTGCCGTCTGTGGTCGGATGGACTCTGGTATGAAGAGAATCTTCTGACTGAAGTGTTTGTGTCTCTTTATCTCATCGACCTTTAAATAGAAACCAGAGACACACGACATGTGGAAGAATGTGGCTCTATATATATTATATATATAATATTTATATAACATATATATTATATATAATAGATATATATATATATATATATTACATATTATATGTAACCCTAACCCACACACACACACACACTGAACAGATTGGAAAGACATACAAACAGTTTGAATCACTTTTGATTTGATTACTAATATTTGTGTTAAATTCAACGAGACTTGATTGATAAAACGATTTGATGGTTTTAGTTTTGATCTCCAGTCGATCTCCAGGTGACCTCCAGGTGATCTCTTGTTCAGAGGAATGTTTTCTTAAAGTGAAGGTAGAAGTTTGATTTATTCTCTTTGGAAAGAAAAGTTAGCACATTTTAAAATATCAGTAGTTTTATTTACATCTGTATTTATTTACATCTTCTCAGGTGAGTCCTACATGTGTCTCAGGTGAGTCCTACATGTGTCTCAGGTGAGTCCTACATGTGTCTCAGGTGTCCTCAGGTGTTCTCAGGTGAGTCCTACATGTGTCTCAGGTGTCCTCAGGTGTTCTGAAGTGAGTCCTACATGTGTCTCAAGTGAGTCCTATATGTGTCTCAGGTGAGTCCTACATGTGTCT